>NC_072737.1:24013843-24261343 GCF_026930045.1 Uloborus diversus | reverse complement strand
AAAATAAATAGAATTGATGGAACACGGAAGAATGATCTTTTATGGAGTCCGATTTGTAAATTTGTTATTCTAAATTGTAAATGTTTTGTTAATATAGTGAGTTTTTCGTTTAGATAGTATTGTGCATTTTCTTTAGTCAATTTCAATAACTCTCTAAGCAATTAAAGATGCAAGCGCCCAAATAGAATCGGCAAACGGTAAGATTTTTACCTACAATTTCAATTTTAGATTCCGATTAGTACATTTTTGCGTTAACGCAAAACGTTTACTCCATTACGTTCACGCCAACGCTGACGTAGCAGTTCCAAATGAAATAAAAGTTACTGAAAACTGTGATCAAAGACTAATTACTAATCTTACTAATATTATATATGCGAAAGTTTGTCTGTATGGATGTATGGATGTATGGATGGATGTATGGATGTTTGTTACTCTTTCACGCAAAAACTACTGAACGGATTTTGATGAAACTTTACAATAATATAGCTTATGCATCAGAATAACACATAGGGTAGTTTTCGTCCCGTTATGGGGGGCAAAACCCCCTTAGGGGGGCAATAAAACACAATTTTTGTATAAATTCTCTAATATTGGGATGAAAAAATACTTGCACATATTTGCATTATATGTCCATCGAAAGCTCTGATTTTTCTGCTGAAGATGGCACCTGTTTGAAATTTCTAAGTAGAATAAAAAACGAGTTATGAGCTTTTTAGATCCATGTTCGAAGGCTTTCCTCAACTCAATACAGTATTTAGTGTATCATCTCAACTCCCTGTCGATAGCGACAATTGTTGTATTGTTGACTTTCTTTGCTTTTCGTGATTGTTCAAGGCTTTTCTCAAGTCAAATCTTGAAGTAAGATTTTTGCACAAGATTGGCAAATAATACATGATTTGGCTGATGATTTTCCATTTAAACGGAACTTTAAAGTAATTAATGGTTTTTATTATTATTTATGCTAATTGAACACTTACTCATTATCCAAACAACCAGCAGATCGCCAAAATTTTTGCAGAAAGATTTCCGTAGCTGATGCATTTGGCAGTTTTTTCAACGTTGCTGTTTTTGAAGCCGAAGACTACGTCATAATGTTTCTTAGCTTTCACCATGTAAACAAAATATCGCCAATCAAAGAATTTTCAAAAGACTTTTTTTACTGTGTTAAATAATCCAGCAACTAAATTAGGCAAATCCATAAACAGCACAAAAACTTCCATTAATTTTCCTTTTTGCACAATTTCAAACAATCACCAAATTTTATTACTTATTTTGGTAACATTTCGGATGAAACTGTTTAGCGCCATTTTATGGTGACCAAAAATATCTCAGCATCTGGCGACGATATCTCTGTAACGAAATTTAATATCATGTCGTTTTACAAAGTAAGGAAAGAATGGGGGAGCATCATCGAAGGTACCTCGAAACGACTTTCGCAAATTCGGTAAAATCGCACAAAGAGGCACAATGATTGAAATTTCCCGAAATAACTAAAGCAAGTATAAGGGGATTACGAGCGCAGCTACTTTTTTTTAATCACTTCGTACTTCATTAGCCATACAGAGAAGGTTTTAGACTCCATGTTAAAAAAAAAAAGTATCAACAGATTAATCTTTTTAAACATGAGAAGATTAATTTCATGTTTTTTAAATTTGTATATGCTTAAATATAGTGCTTTCGTTTCTAAATCAATACTACTTTGTTTTTATACTTATTGCTATTTTAGTTTTATGGGTAAGGAAGAAACTCGATTTTTAATCACGTCAAAAAGATGTGTTTTAAATTCTTTTACTTAAAACAGAAAACAAAAGCAAGTAACGATTTTTTCTAATAATTATTACTGACCCAGGCAACGCCGGGTATTTTTGCTAGTGTCAAAATAATGCATAACTAAAAGGAAAACAGTTCAATCTCTGCACCTGGAAGTTTTTTTTAATGAAAACACATTGTCTTAAAATACATGTCAAGTGCCAAACTATAGATAATGCTGCCATCTAGCAACCATGCTGCCAATGTCTTCGCCAAGCCCTTCCACTAGTCACATGATACATCTATGAACCAATTTTCTTCATCAGCAAGAATGAGAAAGCTCGGTCTACTCTTATTATTCGCAACTCCAACGAACTATAGGGGGCACTGAAGTCACTGTCTAATGGCGGAATTGAAAACTACAACAAACGCACATGGTAACGAAGAAAATGCTAAAAGTGTTGTGATTTTTGTTCGTACGTATGATTTTTTCGCTTTATTCTTTTAAAATTAATTTTCAAAGTCTTGTGGATATTCTGGCCCACGTAGAAAGAAATGAGAATTCAAGAAGCATTACTAAACGTCAAAGATTCATGCAAACTACGTAGTTCGTAGTTCTAAGCAGCTATTTCCACGATGTTGAATTCGATATTTATCAATTCTTGATAAAACTAAATAATAATTGTGGCCTGACAAGAATAACAATTAATGCTAGAAAATTCAATGTGACATTACAAATTGTTATCGAAAGAAGATGATAATTTTTTGCCTTGCTTGGCTAGCGCTTATTTTTTTTTCCATTTGTAGTTGAGTTATTTCTCTCGAATTCCCGAATCGGTTCATTTAAAAATTTTCTGTTTCGATTTTTCTAATTTCTGAGTTACGATTTAATTGTGTCATGTTATGCAAATCATCAACAAAATTCTCACGGATATATGGTGGTAGTTTTCTTTTCAGTTGATTGACCATTATTTCCTTTCACTTATCGAATTCTGTAATCTTACTACCATTTTATTCCACTCATGATAAAAATTAAAAATGGTTTAACTAAAAACGCGAAATCTCGCCAAGGCTACTTTGCTCGCACAATACTAAAAATTAATAACCCTAAACAAATTTGGCGAAACCTTTCAGCTGAGAATAAAAGGAATAAAGTAAATTCTTTCTCGGTTATTCATTTTGTTCTACGATAATATATTCAAGAAAATATTCTGCATACTGTCCATTCCAACTAAATGCTGCTGTAAAATATGGTAAGTTTAATTAATTTAAGATTAAAAAAAACCCATATTCTTACAAATTCATACAAAACAATAAAAAATTTTACCTGGTATAACGTTATCCAATTTTGTTAATCCAGAGTTTTCTTGTTTACGCTTCCACCATTTAATACTTTTGAGAAGCTTAGAAGCTTTCGAAATTATTTTGAGAAGCTCGAGAATACTACTAAGGGACGAATTAATTTCTGTTGTTGAAGGCGTTCTTAGACATGTTGAATGCGTTACTCAGAACAAACTGACCGCGTTTACGTCAACAGACACACGTGATGCGCAACGTGGCAATGTTTTAGGTGCAGACGCAGTTTTATAAATCACCGCAAGGTAGCGTATTCGAGCGCTGGAGTTCCGAATTGGTCTATGTATTATCTCAATGATTTAAAATTTTTAACTGTTGCCATCTTATGTTTGTTAACAATTAAAATATTTGTAATTAATTCAAGCAAGGCTTTTAAAATAACTTTCAATTTTCGCTCTTTGCTTTGCTTTTGCAATAATTCAGACATTGGGATGGTAGTCAAGTTTTTGCATGTGTAATTTTGTTTTTTTGGGAATATTGCTTCCTCGTCAAGCATGGGGAGGGATCAGAAAAAAAAAAAGAAAAATATAGAAGAAAGTTTCGTGATGGCCACAACATACTAGTTGACTTTCTTGCAATTTTTTGCAAAATGAGAACCGTCATTTTAACAATTATAATTTTGGGTAATAATGCAAATCGTTAAATTGCATTATCGAGCTAAAATGAAATTATAGTTTTGCACGACTGCCGTTGGTATATTTTGTAAAACCCAAGATTGAGCCTAAAAAAATCCCCAAGATAGAGGAAAAAAACACAAAGAACTTGCAAATCGTACTCATTTTTTTTTTTTTTTGTAATTGCTGCTATATTATTTGGTCAATTATTTATCTTAATAATAATGAATTAGCAAAATTGTGGTTATAAATTGAAATTGATCTCTCATACTGTCTGGTATACTGAAAAAAAAAAAAAGATCGTACAGGATAGGCAGGGAAGTTATACTACATAAAGAGAGAAAAATATTTTATGGGTAAAATATTTAGTAAACGTATCATTTTCATAAATAAACCCAAAACCCAAAAATCTCAAAAGCGATCCCAAAAACTCAGGGACTCGATTGAAAACCCGAGATTATGGGGAAATACCCAAGCTCTGACAGCCCTGAGAAGCTGCAAGCAGTTCCATCAGTATCCATACCACAAGCGGCCAACATTAAACAATTAATATTCTTACGCCATTGTAACTAATTTATTGGAAAAAAAATGTAGTTTGAGAAAAAATAAATATTTTGCAATGCAGTTTAAAATATTGTGCGTGGAGAAACGTATAATTATTCAAATTCAAATTTAGTTTCTTAATTCAACCACGCATCTCACGTATCTATTTAACTATCCAGTATTCCGCGCAGAAATTTCCACGCGTCTCTGAAAATCATAGTCTTGAACCGAAATGCAACACTTTTTCCTAAAGCACTGAAAAAACAATACGAATACTTAGTTGCTTTTTTGCCAAAAACTGTTGCTGAAAATAAACTGAAATATTCTTACGCCTTGTAACCGTAATCTAATGCAAAAAAAAAAAAATAATAATAATAAGGAAAAATAAATATTTTGCATGTAGAAATGTATAATTAATCCAAATGCAAAATTATTATTTTTTTAAATTCAACCGCGCATCTTACGCATTTATTTAACCGTCCATTACGCCAAGCAGAAATCTTCAAGCGACTTCGCTTAGCTACGAAAATCATTGAGTCTTGAATCGAAACGCAGCGCTTTTTCCTAAAGCACGGAAAACGGAAACGGCAATACAGATATTTTGTTGCTTTTTTACCGAACATTGTTGCCGAAATTGAAAAAAAAAAAAAAAAAAAAAAAAAAAAAACTTTTGCGCCAATGTAATCGTTATGTACTGCAAAAAAAACGTAGTTTAAGGAAAAATAAAATATTTTGCAGAACACAATTAAAAATAGTTTGCATGCATAAACTTATAATTATTCAATTCCAAATTTAGGTTCTTAATTCAACTTTGCATCTCACGCATCTATTTACCTGTTCCACGCAGAAATTTTCCCGCGTCTTCGCTTAGCTTCGAAAATCATTGAGTCTTGAATCGAAACGCAGCGTTTTTTCCTAAAGCACTGAAACAACAATACGAATATTTTGCTGCTTCTTTTGTTTTTTCTTTTGATTTAGTAGTATGTTTGTGGGAAAGAAAAGTGGATTTTGACTCTCAGAGTATTTGGTTTCCTTGACGACGATCAGATTCCGGAAAAATTGATCGATTATTACGGGCCCGGGAAAAATCTCCCTTTTTATAACAATTTTCACGTCCCTACAGGTAATACGCAAACTGTCAGGGGAGAAATATTGTACTTGAGCGAAATATGTTATTTAATTAAATGATGTCACTTCTGCGAATGTTTTTTTTAAAAAATCGATTCGGATGATAAAAGGTTTTCTATTTTCGGAGCTGCGAATAAAATATCATGATGTTTTAATTTTGTACGGAAAAGTTTTTATTTTTTGCATATAGTCTGAATAAACCTTTTTCTGACGCAATAAAAGTGAAAGCTGTTCAAAATAACATTTCAAGAAAAGCAATATTAATACAAAATAACAAAAACTCTAAAAAAAAATTTTGCTCCAAAAACAAAAAAAAAAAAAAAGTGATTACCTGGAGAACTTTTTTTTCTTTTTTGAGCAAGCACAAGTTGAAGAGCAAAGTTGATGTTCATTTGGTTTTTCAGATTACCAGGACGATGAGAATAAGTTTTTTTTTTAATATTTACTTGGAGAGATTAATTTTCTTCTCCAAGGTTACAACTCGTCTACGGTTAAATTTCACTCTTTTTTTTTTTAAGATTTAACACATGCAAATTTAACTTTTAAAACGGGTTTTCTTTTGTAATTCCCCAGGACAAAACCTATAAAGATTAACTTACATAGCTAAACTTAATTTAAATGCAAAATTTCCAGATTACTAATTCCCATCATTGCAGAATGGTCAAAAATAAAAGTATCATAACGATATGCGCCGTAAATATAATCTTTATGATACGCCTATGAGTGCAAATTGGCCTTAATAACTGTATTATACTTATTACCACATCGTAATCGCCATTTTTCTATGGATATGCCTCGTATAACCTAATCTAGAGAATCACCAATCATAATATGACGGGGGTGAATTTCTTCTCAATTGCCATTCGATTTCATTTCTAGAAACAAGAAACCCAACGACTAAAGTCCTATCGCAATTCGTGATTGCGAAAAATATAGTTTGATTACGAAATGTAAAAATGCAAATTAATTTTTATTTTTGAATTTTTACTTTTGGGTTACTATGTAAAGATGATGATTTTTCCTGAAATAACATGGGATAATTTAGAATGTTTGAAATATATTTGAAAACGAAGGGACTTCTATGCTCCGAACCATACTGATCGCCAATTTTGCAATAAATGTGCCAACTGTATAATCACGCATGACATTTCTGAAACTCGTTTACTTCTCAGCCCTTTTAGCAAACGACGTCTAATTTTTAGTTTTGTCAGAGTTGTTCTAATCATTCTAAAAATTTCACAAACTAAACTATTCACAGCCTGCATATCAACTCTTAAGAATAGTAGAATTTTAACTTTTTAATCACATGTTACGTATGTGTCCCCAAAATGATATTAGGAATTTAAGATCTAATTTTCCTATTTTACATAGATTTAATAATATTATATGTTTTCGAACGCTCTAAAAGTAAAATATATTCTAAATACAAGTGTAAGACATACAAGATTAATACAAAGTAATAACTAATTCTAAAAATAATTGCTCATAAAAACAGGACATCTTTTGACATTGGTTCCCGAACTGCTTTAAGCTGTTATTTATTTCATATAGTTGCTATGTTAATAGGGCTAAATCATAATACTAGACAACGTGTTATTGATTAGATTATGTAATACAATTAACTGGTTACATTATGTTATACAGGTAACTTGATAGGACATTTCTGGACAGCCATGCGTGTAACTCTTATTGTAGAAGTTTGTTGCGTTTTTAATTTTTACTAATAATGAAGCTGAAAGTCTCTTTGTCTGGATGTCTGGATCTCTCTGACGCGCATAACGCCTTGACCGTTCGGCCGATTTTCATGAAATTTGGCACAGAATTAGTTTGTAGCATGGAGGTGTACACCTAAGAAGCGATTTTTCAAAAATTCGATTTTGTTGTTCTTCTATTTCAATTTTAAGAACATTTTCCCGAGAAAAATTATCATAAGATGGACAAGTAAATTACCAAGTTATCATAACGTGGAACCGTAATATGGGCAAGCCAATTGGCGAGAAATTCACGATACATTATTTGTAAATATACAGGCGAACCAAAAGACCTTTTAATTTTCTACTACGAGCAAAGTCGTGCGGGTACCACACTAGTTGCAAATAAGATTCAATTCGTTCATCAAGTATGTAGTGGCCTATTTCTAATTCAAACGTTTTTATTTGCGATATGTCAGGAAAAATGTTTTTTTAACTCATCTTCAATATAACAATAGTTTTGTTGCATACCCCGAAGTTCAAACAAAAAACATGTTTGCTTGGAAAACGTTTAGGTGTGAAGTTTTCTATAAACTTGTTTACTGAAAGAAGTTATATTTTTTCTTCGTTTTGTTTGTCCTTTTTTCAGTATCTATATCTATCGTGTTAGTTTGCTTTTGATGCATGATTTGCCAAACAAAAAACTTTGAATCAGAGACTTTAGGGCTAGCTGGAGTAAATGAAAATAAATTCTATCACTACTAAACCATTTTTGATTGAAGACCAATATAAAGAAGACATTCGCGGAGTTCCGGGGGTCTTTGTGTAACAATTGTGTGGGCGACATCATTGTTAGAGACACTATAGAAAAGTGTTTCTTTTTCTTTTTTTTATAAGTTTAGAAATCTTGCCTTTTCTTCTCCAGCTGCTCTACAAATGCGAAATAGTTTTATTTGTCATATAGAAGATTACTTTGAACTTTTAGTTAGGAATTTCACCTTTCCTACTGATTTTGATGTACAATTAAGGTCTTTCCATGTATCCCATTCACGCTCTATATTTGGGTAGATACAGCAAACTTTGCCATTCTTCCTTTTTCTTTTTTTTTCCTTCTGAGGATTAAACTTTGATTCAGATTACACTTTTGTGTCTATGTTGCATAAACGTGGCGTATTATTTAGATTGTTTGTATGATTTAATACATTTGGAGGATTCAGCGCGCGCATGCGACTTATAGGCCACAGATTGAGTATTGTTGGTGTGGATTTTTTTTAACTTCGAAAATACTTGTTTATAGTATAGTGGCTACTTTTGAATATTGTTACGGTAGAACTTCTTAAGCTTATAAATTGATTGTAAATAGTGCGTTAATCGACCTACATCAACCTAATGAGAAAGGAAAACCCTGTTTCCATTTACCTCCTTGTCTTTGGAATAAAAGCTAACACGTTGGGGTAAAGGTAAGCATAATTTTCTTCTCTTACAAACAATCATAAAATCAGATTTTCCCTATCTTGTTACACTCAGTCTTGGACACAAATGCCCAAACTTTTAGCTCTCAGTTCATCTAAGAAGTTCATTCTAAAATTGACACATTGAAATTCTGTTTTCATTTACTCAAACTGACCCTACTTAGATTCATTTCGTTTCCATGACGAGATAGCCTTTTTGAATTTGGTTTCTCTGGGAAAATAGGAAACATACTTGGGTAAATGTAAACATCATTTCATTCCTTTACAAATTCATAAAATCAAATTTTTCATATTCAGTTACACTCAGTCTTGGACACATTGCACAATTTTTTTTTCACAATTTATCCAACGAAAAGGAATGGGACTGAAGTTGAAACACTAAAATTATATTTACCTTTACCCCAACTGATCCTAATTATGTTTATTTCGCTTATTTTATAAGATAGCCTTTTTGAATTCGGTAAGCGGTTACTCCGTGTTAGTGTATTTAGAACACATTTTCTCACTTAGGGAAATTTTATTTTGTTTAAAATTTTAAGATATCATTAACTACAGTAGGTCTTTATTTTGGTTGTAAGTATATTAAAGTTTATTTTCATTTGAGGATAACGTTTTTTGAACCTTTACTTAAGCACTTTTAATCTGGTTTTCTGTTAAATATTATCGATCCTTTTAAACTCAACTTTTGATTATTTTAGTCAATCGTCGTTGATAAAACATTTTTTCTTAATTGAAAACTAAGACAATGAGGTAACTAAACTGAAATATTATACATTTTCATGTTTTGACAGTAGTCTTTACTAAAAATAAAGCAGAAAGGGTCTCTGTCCAGATCTCTCTCTGTTTGTCAGGATCTCTGTGACGCGCATAGAGCCTAGATCGTTCGGCCGATTTTCATGAAATTTGGCACATAATTAGTTTGTAGCATGGGGGTGTGCGCCTCGAAGCAATTTTTTCGAAAATTTGATTTTGTTCTTTTTCTATTTCAACTTTAAGAACATTTTCTCGAGCAAAATTATCATAAGATGGACGAGTAAACTACCAAGTTATCATAACGTGGAACCGTAACACGGGTAAGCCAATTGGCGAGAAATTCATCATACATTATTTGTAAATATACAGGCGAACCAAAAGACCTTTTAATTTTCTACTATGGGCAAAGTCGTGCGGGCGCAACTAGTAAAAAATAATAATAGATGTACTAAAAACGATTAACTTTATAATTGTATTTTTATTTAAATTTAAGAGGAAAACATTTGTGTGTTTCTCAATTTTCAGTTGGCGGAGAATATTCTCAGAACATTCTCGTTCTCTGACAATACTCTCGACTGACACCTCTATTTTTTAAAAATCCTGTTTAAAAAGTAACCCGTTCACCAGTTCTCTTTTTATAATGGCGTTGTTTCCTTCAGTCAAAAGTACTACTTTTAGTCACTGAAATTGATAGAATGAGTAAAAAAATAACATGGACCCAGAAAATTCTTTCATTTTCCCAACAGTTATTTTTTAATTATTCTTTTTAAATGTCCGATTTTGAAAACAAGGCAGGGTTTTTTCGACGTCACAAATGATGAAATTTGGCGCATCTTTCTACTACGTTTCCACGTTATGATAATCAAGAAGCGAATTAAATATTGATCTCTACGCTTCGTATCAACCATATCGTTCTCAATACACGTGAGTAAAGATGCGAATTAAATATTTTTCTCCGTGAATGTCAACACTGAATGGCATTTCATCATTTGTGATGCCATCGGACAGAAGCGTAAATAATGAAAGCGCACCGATTTAAGTATTTTTTTTTGAAAATATTCAACTTAAACAAATTATTTAAAAATGGTCAGATTCTATATTTTTAAGCATGCTCTTTCAGAAAAAAAAAATACTTTTAAAATTTTGGAAACGACCCCCCATTAACATTTTGTTTTTTTCTCCTGTTCAAACATTTTATATTCACTCATGTTGTTTACATAATAGAGTTAACTCTATTTTTTGCTGCTGCTGCTGTTGCAAAACTAAATAAATTAATAAGAATTAATAGTATGATAATAAAGGAATAAATAAAAATTAAAAAAAGACCATGGAAAAAAATAAAGATAAATAAATGAATAAATAAATAAAGTAAAAAATAAATGAATAAATATTAATAAATAAATATAAATAATCAAAAAATATTAATAAATAAATATAAATTAAAAAAATATATTAAAACATAAATTAAATAGTTAAAAATAATTAAATTAAAAGAAAAAAGGAAAAGCCTGTTCTTTAATTTTATATTCGTTTGAATCGACCATATGCTTACACGAGCATGCAGTATTAAATATCAATGCTGTTATTTTTCTTTTAATTCTCTGCGGTTAATGCACTTTACATTAAAAAGGGGCTCGTAGAAAAGAAAACATGAAAGCAAGTATGAATAAATCATCGAAATACGATCCTTATATCATTTGTGCTTTAGGTGGAAATTCCTTTTGAGAATAAAAGCATTTTATTTACTTATATCGCTTATTCAAAATTCAAAGCAATGTTTCGTTATTCAAAACGAAACTAACGTTTGTGCAAATGCCTGGGCAAAATATACAACTGCACCGTGTTCAGCAGTGCTAACGCTTCATTTTTTTTGGAAATCCTTTTAACCAAATAAAACGGTATTGCAAAATATTTTCTTGCAAACCGTCAAATATCTCAATAATATCAGTTGACGTGATGTAAAACCGCGGAAAGCTCCTAGAGCAGTTGAAAGTATTCCGCATGATTTACGAAGATAACTTTTACCTTTACCTTTAGAAACATGAGCATATTCAAAAAATAACTCATTATCTTTTAGCTCAAAAAAGTAAAGATTTTTTGCTGTTGAAAATATACCTATTTCCTATCCATTTACTTCGATGTTTGAACTTATAGAGAGCAAAAAATAATGTTTATGAAAAATCTTCCTTCAAGTATAAAAACTAATAAAAGCGTTTTGAATTACATGTATGTTTCTCAAAGAAAATTGCTTACAGTTTGGCTATAGCATCATTTATGCACTAAAAAGTATAACATAATTTTTTATTTTATGAGTTTAAACCTTTTTCCTCAAAATATAAATTCGATTTCTTACTTTCATCTTTTACATTCAATATTTTCTAGGTTTATTTATGCAGTAGAGTTCCAAAAACTTTGTTTAATGTCATGAGCGCCCATATGCAAAATTTAAAGAGGGGGCTCAGATATTTTCCCCATGGTTTAGCAGGATATTTTCCCCATAGAAACTGATTTCAGTACAAATTAGAGTTATTAAAATTTGACATATTTAATTAATTATTCATTAATGGCTGGAGAAGAAATGTTTTTTACATTTTTGCAAAGAAAAAAGTATTGAAAGCAAGGAAATTCTAATTTCTAAGGAGGAGGCTTGCGCCCCCTCTTGCCCTCCTATATGGGCGCTCTTGTTCAATGTGGACTGAAGGTTGACCAAGCTTGTAGAAATGCCGAGTAACAGCCCGGTTTTTGTTTCACCACGTGGTCGAGTTTTCTGGAATCAGTCAAGTTCAATCAGTCCAGGTTTTGCATCAATTTTAAGGCCGTGGTGGCCTGATCAGTAAGGCGTTGGGCTAGTAATTCTAGGATTCTGGGTTTGATGCCAGATGACCGAAGAATCTCGATTTTCGCTAATGGTGACTGCAGCGCGTTAAATCTGATGTAGTTACAATCTCATGGATTTACTTTTCCGGGAAAGTAGGCTAAAAATTTAACTACGATTACAGAAGCGATTAATTTTTATAATGACAATAATTACTTTACGTCAGAAATCAAGAAGACAACTGAAGACAACTCCTCCACTTCTCTCCCGAATGGTAACGAGACCTTCTCGGTTTTGGTGGGAGATGTGGAGTAACTTTTTAACGCCATCCTACTAAGAAACCCGGAACTACAGCTGACTTGATTTAAATATTGACAAAATACAGTAACACCATCAAAATCAACATTTTGTGTACATAATTAAAGTTGATTGCAATTTGAAAAAAAAAACATATAAATGATTGTTTAATTACAATTGTGAAGAGAAAATGGTGTTACTTTCAAAAACGTAAATGGATAAGGCGAATTAATAACAAAATAATTCAAAGTTATTTAACATTTTAGAAACAACATATTTTTTTTCAAAAACAGTCTTGATTAAAGATAAGAATGATTAAAAAGATACTGGTGCAGTAACAAAGTCATGATCGGTAGAATGTCACAATTGGTAATGCGGTCATAATCAGTAACAGAAATCAAGAAATTTACGAAAAGTTTATCCCTTAAAGGAATTAATAAAAATAAAAACGTCAAAGAAATTTAGTATGAAAGAGTTTTTAATTATTTCAGGCTGCAGTAGATATGTTTTTAAAATTGAAGTTGAGTTCTTTTACGGGAATAGTAACAATTAAGTTTCAAAAAAGCAAAATATTTCAGAAGATTAGACCAAGGATGAGAAACCCATGCCTTATCAGTACCTGAGAACTCAGCTGCCCGCAAATTCCCATTTCTATTCCATGGCATTTTGAAACCTATTATGAGCTTATTATTTTATTTTAAGTTAAATTCTATTAATTGCATCAATAGGAGGGCGATATTTGAAAAAAAAAGAAAAGAAAGGGATTTGATACTACAATGATGTTGTCAAGTAATATATTTTTGTGCTTAATTCACACTATGTTATCCCAGCTTCAATATTGTCCCTCTGTTTGACGAGCAACGTATGTAACACCACAAAACGATTACTACATCGTGTCATGGTACCTGGCTTTACAGTATACAGTGGTGGTAAAAAAAAAAAATTGCATCACCCGTGCCGCAAAAGCGAGGCATATCATCTCGACTGCATTCATCACACAGTCAAGCATCCCGTATCCCAAATGATTTGGGGTTTTAGGGGGATCAAGGAGTTGGTGGGCTTCACTTTGTGCAAGGAAGAGTAAACGCTCAGGTGTAAATTGGGATTTTGGATGAGAAATTTATTCCTACTATCCGGGATCACTTTATTTCAGTTTTAAACGTCATTTTCCAGGATGATTCTGCTCCGTGCCATAGGGCAAAACTGGTAAGTAACAATTTGAAAACCTTTATACTTCCCTTAGACTAAAATTGACTTGAGGTTAAGTAATTTTTTTTTCTCTAAACTCACACGCAGGTTCAGAAATGGAAACATGAGCGTGGGGTCAGCGGTTTGCCTTAGCCCGGAAACAGCCCCGATCTACGTAAACAATGATTGAATTCCTGCTGTTAAATGTTTATTTCATAAGTTTTGCAGAATTTCACATACAATCATTGTTAGTCGGTCGACCAAAACTCCTCACATAATCCCATTGTTGTGAAAATGCGAAGGTGATGCAATTTTTTTTACCAGTACTGCAGTTTAAATAACATCATCTTAAAAGTCATCACTTTTTCAAAAGAGCTAGTTGATATAGCGTCCTTTACCTCCAAGGTGCAGAACTTAGTCCTTGCAAGCGTACGATAGCACTGCACACAAATATGTAAAATTGACCAGGGTAAACAATAAAAATTGCTAAGTTAATTACCATAGTTTACATTGATCAAATCTGGACACCTTTATCTTAATGAGAAGTACCGACATTTTTTGGTCGCAATTCACTGGGATGCTTTTTGGTTATTTTTATATTTCGTAGAGCTTTATATAATTGATTAAATAGTTCAGTTGTGTTTGTTCAGAGCAATGTTTAGAATATTTTTTTATTAATGCAATTGCATCCTCATATATATAATAGCTTCGTATATATAATAACCAATGATCGAGTAAGGAGATAATTTAATAATATGTTTTGGTAATGTTTAACGAACAGGAAAATGCTTTATTGTGACAAGGCAGAACATGATCCGGTGACTGGTTAAGATTCACTTCGGGGGAATCAAGAAACGAAAAAGTGGTCAACAATGAACGCTATCTACTGGAGTTTAGGGTTAATCCACTGGACTATTGCAACTAACAAAATATCCCCAAACAGGAAACTGCTTCGTTCAAGTGTAGAAGCAATTTTCACCCGTCACGTCTTGACGGGCGATTTTCTAATATTAAAATTAAAATCTATCGACATCTTTTTATGCTAAAGTATGACCATTTAAGAAGTTCACAATCATACTTTTATACCGCAACAAATTCAAATAACAACATTTTTTCTCTTGAAAAAATAATTTTTATAATCTTAAGAAAAAAAAGCTTATGTTTCATTCGTTGCATTTTGGAATATTGAGTTACCGCATGAACCAAGGGGCTTACTAGTTAGTACAAATCATTTATCAAGTAATATACATGTTAACAGAGAAAATAATTAAACCTTAAAGTTAAAACAATATTAAAGTACATAAAATATACCGCCAGCTTAGTCATTTTATCCGAGGACTGCAGTTTCATGCTTGCTAGCCCTCATCAGTCCGGAAGAGGAAGTGACTGAGCTGGAGGTGGAAAGCCTCTTAAGGAAGCCAAGAGTGCCAAACAAACTGGTAGCTAATATAGAATTAATTAAATAGATCGAATTAATAAAATGAACCGAAGCAATGGTTCGAGTTGAACAAAACCATTGCTTCGGTCACTCGTCTGGTCAAGTGCTAATTCTATTTTAGCTACCAGTTTGTTTGGCACTCTTGGCTTTCCTAAGAGGTTTACCACCTCCAGCTCAGTTACTTCCTATTCCGAGCTGATGAGCGCTAATAAGCACGAAACTGCAGTCCTCGGATGGAATAACTGAGCTGGCGGTGTATTTTATGTAATTCTGCCTTAGTCTTGGCTTATAGAGCGGTAACTTACTGAAAATATTAAAGTATTATTATTATTATTCTTTTTTTTTTACAGATGTTAGCAATTTTTGAATGTAATATTCAAATCCGGACATTTTTCAAGTCCGGAAATCAATTTCGGCGGGATTGTAAATTCCAGACTGTCCGGACGAAACCCGGACGTCTGGCAGCTAAACTTAGGGGTAAGTTTCAATAAATTCAAATTAGAAATAGATTTACATAAAAAATAGTTTTAACTTTAGCATAGTTTGTGTTTTTGGGCATGTGCATGTACCAGAAAACCCCAAAACAGTAATTAATGGCTGAACACGCCACTTCAAATCTCTTTTCAAAAAATTGTTTAAAGAAAAGTTTTCGATATGCATTACAAGTTACCAAACACTCACGTTTTTTGAAGTGCTAGAATATCTGCTGAACTGTCAAAGGACTTCAGAAGTATGCTAAAAACTCTTTACGCGTCATTGAGAATTCAAAATTTGCGTAATCACGCTGCCATTTCCAGCTGCATTTTCTGGGGTTTGAGAAAAACTATTTACAAAGGAAGTTCATTCATTATCATTTCTGGTTTGAAAGTTGTATTGGGAGATTGTCAGTGAGAACATCATTAATCATCGTGTCCCCTCCGTTTAAAACGCAAACTGTCAGGTACAGCTGCAGTACATGTCTGGATTGTCAAATTAAAAGTCTATTTATTTACTTTATCTTAAGGCTCATTAAGGAGTATATTTTTCGATAGTACTAATAGCAATTATTTCAAATAAGTTTGCTTACCAATTATACACTTTTCATTGCTTGAATAAAAGCAGTTAAATTTGATTTTAACGATTAATTATTTTAATAGTTTGGAAGTTGTACTTCTTTTGCTGCGATGATAGTGTAATTGCTACATGTGCACTATGTACGTCACCACACACCGATGCACGCTCGTTTCTATATGAAGTGCCCTCCTAAATTGTTGTTGCGCATCAGTCATTTTAGTCAAATTTTCACTGTTTTAAAGCTAGGGTACTCAGAGTGAAGTTTCGGGGCTTTGTTGAAGCTTGCAAAATTGTCGAAAATTTAAACACCAATGAAGACTTAGATGTTCACCATATTGGATCAGTGAAACAGTTTTTTGAGATTAAAAAAGTTGATTAGTTGCCATGGGTTTCTAAACTACACCACTCGGACTATAACTACAGCTGCCAAATTTATTAATCCGTTGCAATCAAAGTTATTGACCTCTAAACTTGGACATTTTTAAAAAATCATCGACTTTGAGATCGTTTATCTACTAAAGCAAAGAGAAACGAAAGCTATTTTATATTGTTCTTAGTACTATACTGTGGTGAGTAGTTAACCATATAGTTATTTCTGAGGTTTACTCACGGCTTTAGCAGATATCCGGGCCTAGACAAGGCAAAAAAAGTAAAAAGAAGTAGCAGTTTCAATTGACCTTTGCCCTTAAAACCATGAGTGAGCCACCAAAATATTTATGCTAGCAGGTACCTAGTATCAAGTAGTATCCCCATTTAAAAGAATTGGTTTAGTGCGATCATTGATTTTGAAGTAAAACAATCACATTTTTAACTCTTTTTTTTTCACGAACTTAAACTTTGACCCCTACTCAAGGACAAACAAATCAGTTTTTTAGAAAAAGAAACTTCACATTTTCTTATCATAGTACCACTAACACATCCTGAAATTTTTACGAAAATTGAAGACATCAACTATGAAAAGTGTCTAGCTTAAAAAAAAAAAAGACTCTTAACTGTTGTTGCGCATCAGGCATTTTAGTCAAATTTTCACGGTTGTAAAGCTAGGGTACTCAGAGTGAAGTTTCGGGGTTTTGTTGAAGCTCGCAAAATTGTCGAAAATTTAAATACCATTGAAGACTTAGATGCCCGCCATATTGAATCAGTGAAACAGTTTTTTGAGATTTAAAACTAGATTTTTTTGAGTATGTTTATAGTACAATATGATGAGTTGTTCCGTTTTGCTTAGCCAAATGTTGTGCAAAACGAGCAGTCCCATCCCCTTCCAAAAAAAAAAAAAAAAAAACTCATATTCTAATTATATGTATATTTTTTTAAAAAAATCTCAAAAATATTTTTAAAAATTTTCTGTGGCCGTCTCACGCTCAGGAGATTCATAGCATCTACAGCCCAGAAAATTATGCAAAATTATTTCCGACTCTGGGCGTTGATGCCTCGAAGGTTTTTTTTTTCTTTTTTTTTTCTTTCTTTTTTTTAAAGTTTCGAAGTAGTTTTTTGTAATTATTGTTTTAAGCTAAAGTTTTACAATAATTGCCCATTAAGGGAATGAAAGATTTTCCCCTTTACTTAACATTCAATGTCGTTCGAAATAACTTTTTTTCCGCATAAGATGAAAAGCATTCCATTTTTCTCAATCAGTTAGAGCATAAGGTATCAGGGTTTCTTATTCAAAACGTTAGTGGAGATAGCCACGAATTTGAAAATGTCTTTTTAAATGTACAAAATAGTAGTCTTGCTGTACTCAGTAGCCTGTTTTAGCATATGCAACTGTGAAATTTGGTTCAAACTTTAGTTAGGACTCCAGGGGAATTGTACCGAAGTTTTATAAAAAATCATCCAAGTTAAAGACTTAGTGAAAAATAGAAGGTACCACGCGACTTTACGTCTACATTTGTATAATGTGGGGACGTCAGTCATGGGACAAACATTTGTCAAGTGTGTCAAAGAGGGCTTTCATTTCCCACTGAAACTCGCTAAATTTGGCGACGTTTCTCAAAAGTTCAGCTGAAATTAAGGCCTCATACTTCGATAATAGGGACACGAGGGCAAATAATTTATGCGTCTAAAAACATGTTTTGCTATGGTCTTTCGATTGTTGCTTATTTGGATTTTTTTTCATCCGGTTTCCTGGTTAGAAGCATCTTAATTGGCTTTCTGGTTTGCAACAATGGTACAGTTTATTGCATGAGAGAAGAACTTGATTTGTAATTAAAGCATGATTAATGTTTAATGATTTCAAACTTAATGTTTTTACTTTAGACCTGCGGTTTTCAATAATTCCTTTTAAGCATTTTATTGAGAATCCATCAAGAAGTACATCATTAATCATTGTCACCTTAGAGGATAGAATGCGTCTTTTTTTCCCGCAAACCACTTTCCACTGTCAGCTGAATATATTTTTTAGTTTATGACCTTTTCCTATACATGCGTACATAAAGTCATAAATTTTACTCGGTGACAGAAAAATCATTAACTTTTTAGTGAGAATACTTTATAAATGCACGTAAATATTCAAGACTCGCAAAATATTTGTGAGCGATGTCTTACTAAGCTCAAGGACCAGAGAAAAATGAAAGTAGTTTCAAAACAGAGATAAATAAGTGCTTCAAAATATAATCCGATACTTTATTAAGATAAATTTCCACTTAATTTTAATTAAATTGCTTTTAGTCTTAAAATTCTAGTCTCGAAATTTTACGATCATAAAAGATATCATACCGCTCCCCGACGAGGAAACTAACACAACTCTTTTTTTTTTTGAAAAACTATTGATTCAAAATCTAAATTTAATGGTCTGTCTTGCTACAAAACAAACTCACAGTTAGCTTACATAACAGGTAAGTGGTAATGTTAAAACGATTTAATCAATGCTGTCACGTC
The DNA here is from genome assembly GCF_026930045.1 of Uloborus diversus. Lineage (NCBI taxonomy): Eukaryota > Metazoa > Arthropoda > Arachnida > Araneae > Uloboridae > Uloborus > Uloborus diversus. The sequence continues at coordinate 24,242,369 of NC_072737.1, read as the reverse complement.
ATTAAAATTTTATAATTTAGAAATCATTTTTGAACTGTAAGTATGCATAATTAATTTAGCAACAAATACTGATCAGTAAACATTACAATATAATTTTTCATTCAGTAAATTACCGCCCATTAGCCAGGGCTAAAGCAGAAATACGTGAAAAACACCGCCAGCTCAGTCATTTCCAGCCGAGGACTGCAGTTTCGTGCTTATTAGCACTCATCAGCCCGGCATAGGAAAGTGACTGAGCTGGAGATAGAAAACCTCTTAAGGAAGCCAAGAGGGCGAAACAAACTGGTAGCTAATATAGAATTAGCAGACCAGACGAGTGACCGAAGCAATGGTTCGGTTCAACTCGAAGATTGAACGCGAGGCAAGGTATATTCAGTAAATTACCGCCCATTAGCCAGGGTTAAAGCAGAAATACTATATTAGCTACCAGTTTGTTTCGCCCTCTTGGCTTCCTTAAGAGGTTTTCTATCTCCAGCTCAGTCACTTTCCTATGCCGGGCTGATGAGTGCTAATAAGCACGAAACTGCAGTCCTCGGCTGGAAATGACTGAGCTGGCGGTGTATTTCACGTATAATTTTTCATGTTTATTAGTAATATTTGAGACTAAATCGCTTAAAACTATCTATTGCGAAAAGCATTGATTTGTTTCCATTGTTGCCATTTGAGTTGTGTCTCTGCCGGGGTGCGATTTACTGATCAAATGTATTTGATCAATACTTTCAGTAATGTGCAGACGAATTCGGTGAATAAACAGTTAATTTCCATAATCGTGTTGACTTAAATTATTGGAGAGATAAAAGTGTCGTAATGTTAAAATGTCAAACGGTGCTGTTAATTTCTGGACAGCAGATTTCCCGTAAAAGCATCGGCGTAAAATCATAACAATTACTTTGTATCGTTTTGTAACTTAATTATCAACATCTTTAATAAAATAGTTAAACAAAGTAATTACATCATTGCGAAGTTTCTTCATTTTCTTTACGAAGCTGCCGTGACTCTCGCATTTGCTCGACACTGGGGTTTTGAATTTCTTTTCTTGTAAGATTTCTTCTGGTTTACGTTTTCTATAATTTTGAGCACATTAGCAACTCCTATGTGACGACATTCTTTTTATTATTATTATTATTATTATTATTGTTATTATTATTATTATTATTATTATTATTGAGCAATCACGATTGCTTATTGTTCTCATTTGACTGTTTTGATGTCCTATCTTTTTATTTTCCCACCGCCACCCTCCGCACCCTGTCACCGTCGACCGGCTCCTCACGATGCTGCTCCTATAGCGAAAGCCGTCTCCAGGTTGCATCCATGTCCTACACACACGCGCATACATACACAACTACATACACACATGCACACATACACACACAACTACCCACACATTCATGCTTGCACACTGAAATAAACACATATGCCTACACACACATACACATACCCCCCACACACACATACACACATTCATATACACAACTACCCACATACTTATGCCAGCGCACAGACAAACACACATGCCTACACACACATACACATACCTCTACACACAAACACACATACCCCCACACACAAACACACACGCCTACATACACACAATCGTGATTGCGAAAAACATAATTTGAATTCAAAATGTCAAAATTCAAATTAATTTTTTTTAATTTTTATTATTATTATTATTATTTTGCAGTTCTCAATTCCATACTGCTGGGCCATTCTATGTAACGGAGCATAGCGGGACATTTGGAGTAGTTTTGTCATTACATTTTGTGTCCTAGATGCAAATAATTAAAGCTGAAAATTTTATTTTTGACAGCTGACCCGGCCACGCGTTGCTGTGGCTAAGATTTTTGTTGTGTTTCATTTGCCTTTCCCTCTGTGACATAAGTCGCTGTAGACGCTCAGTGCCTGTGAGGTTCTAGCATTTTGTTCGGCAAGTCTCAAGGATCGTTCTCGCCGTGGACGTATGCTTCGTCCACGGCTTGAGTTGAGATCTTCCTCTTTTAGGCATTGTTACCGCATCAAAAAGACGACGTATTTTGGCTCTCCTCGCCATGGACAAATACTTCATAACCGGAGATCTTCCTCTTTTACGCACAGTTACAAAATAAACACAAATTTACAGAATAAAAACAAATGTTGCCAAATTACAAAAAAAAAAGCATAGGTTAATAATAAAAGTAATTATTAGTCTCTGGTTTAAACAAACCTTTAATGTGTTGTCCTTCAGAATAAATACAATTGCTGCCAAACAACTATTTAAAATTAAAACAAATTACAAAATTAAACCCATGGAAAAATGCAAAATAAAGATTTTTCAAAATAGCATAAAAAATACAAAAATCGCTCTATCTGTAAAATTGTTTTTTTCATCATGGTTAAAATGAAATTTTCTACATTTTAGTACAAAAATGTTTTATCTGGAGCAATTGGTTCGGGGTCTGTTGGGTAAGAAGCACTAAAAATCACATAAAACATTAAATAACTTTTTTAAACTAATTGTTTTTGAAATAAATTATACCCTATTATAATTCCTGATAATGTAGTTTTCTAATGGTGAAAAAATGGTTAAAATCGGTCCAGTAGTTTTAGAGCCTATACGATACAAACACACAAACAAATATTTCCTCTTTATAATAGTAGTATAGATAGAAAGAGTGAAGGTTTGTCGTAAGAACTATGTAGAACATCAAAAGTTAGTCAGTTGGATGGAAATAATTGAACGACGTGCAATAAACGGTACAAATCGCATGTGACGGAACGGTACACATGCGATTTCCGTTCCGTCAAGGGCATTTTATTACATATTCTTCAATTATTTTTCTTAAAAATGATAACTTTTATTGTTCTAGGTATTTTTTATGGCATATTATTGCTTTTGCTATCAGAAACAAAACTATCTTGTGTTATTTGTATTAATGAAACAAAATATACTGAAAAACTACTCCAAATGTCCCGTTCCGTCACATGGAATTGCCCTATTTTTAATAATTTTGACGTAAGTATTTTTGATGCTTCACGTAGGACTTATATAAAGCATTTTATGTTCTCTCTGATAAATCCTGAATCAACGACCTAAAAGAACGCATTTCCGCACTGCACTAATTAGAAACTTTAACCCTATGCACACACAATAGTTAAATACGTCACAGACGGAAGGGAAACAAAACAGCACGACAGAAACATATACATGTATGTATATTAGCTACCTGTTTGTTTGTCCATCTGGCTCCCTTAAGAGGTTTTCCACCTCCAGCTCAGTCACTGCTTATTCCGGGCTGATGAGTGCTGAAAAGCACGAAACTGCAGTCCTCGGATTCAATGACTGAGCTTGACGGTGTATTTTATGTATGTATGGTTCATTCATTGTGACCTCAGCCGTCAGTATCACCAGTCTCCTAGTTATTAACAATCAAAGTCTCATGTTATATTGTAACAGCAGAAAGTTTTACCGGCTATTCCTGTAAGTAAGAAAGAAATGGACATTTGCTCATTGAAATATTAATTAATATAATGAAGCACAACAGTATTATTACAGACTGAACCTCTGTAGAAATATGTTAAAAACATACAGGGTGTCCTTTTTTAAACTGCAAGACCTCTATTTTCGCGACTGGAAGTCCTAGATGCACACTTCCAGTGGCAAAAATGTTGAAAATCAGATGCAGAGTAAGGAAATTAAAAGTTGTAATCGGAAAAAAAAGAGAAGAGTCAAACAATACAAAGTTTAACTTTTTATGCTGCCCCTAGGTCCCCTTACAAATATTTAGAGAAATTAAACTTGAAAAAACCCTGTATAGTGAAAAGTGACAGACATTTCATACCATATTTTTAACAGAAGTCAAAATATGAGAGCTAAGAGATTCAAAAAAATCCATGTTAACTACGAGACTATTACAAATCTTTTTGTAAAGTGGCAATCATTTTCGTTAATAAACATTTTACAATATTTTCAACAATGACAAGGATTAATTTTGTAATATGACTTCGTTTTACGTTTATTTATTTAAGAGTAACTTTTGTACAGTTAAAAAAAAATCGTATGTACATAAGAGATAAAGAGAAAAAAAACCCCTCACGGATTAAAATTAGAATGTATTTGCAAGGAGGAATATTTTGTTACCGAAAAATTTTAAAAATCTGCATTGCTCCCATTTTTATTGCTATTTTCTTAGTACTCTGGTTCAAGTTCCACAAGAAACAACATAATTCGCAACTCCAACGAACTATAGAGGGCACTGCAGTCACTGTCTAATGGCCGACTTAAAAACTAAAACAAACGCATGTGGTAACGAAGAAAATGCTAAAAGTGTTGTGACTTTTGTTCGTATGTATGATATTTTTCGCTTTATTCTTTTAAAATTAATTTTCAAAGTCTTGTGGATATTCTGGCCCACGTAGAAAGAAATGAGAATTCAAGAAGCATTACTAAACGTCGAAGATAAATGAAAACTACGCAGTTCGTAGTTCTAAGCAGTTATTTCCACGACGTTGAATTCGATATTTATCAATTCTTGATAAAACTAAATAATAATTGTGGCCTGACAAGAACAACAATTAATGCTAGAAAATTCAATATGACATTACAAATTATTATCGAAAGAAGATGATACTTCTTTGCCTTGCTTGACTAGCGCTTATTGTTTTGCATTTGTTGCTGAGTTATTTCTCTCGAATTCCCGAATCGGTTAATTTAAAATTTTTCTGTTTCGATTTTTCTAATTTCTGAGTTACGATTTAATTATGTCAAGTTATGCAAATCATCTACAGAATTCTTACGGATATATGGTGGTAGTTTTATTTTCAGTTGATTGACCATTATGTCTTTTTACTTATCGAATTCTGTAATCTTACTACCATTATATTCCACTCATGATAAAAATTAAAAATGGTTTAACTAAAAACGCGAAATCTCGCCAAGGCTGCTTTGCTCGCACAATACTAAAACTATAACCCTAAACAAATTTGGCGAAACCTTTCAGCTGAGAATAAAAGGAATAAAGTAAATTCTTTCTCGGTGAAACATTTTTCATTTTGTTCTGCGATAATATATTCAAGAAAATATTTTGCATACCGTCCATTCCAACTAAATGTTGCTGTAAAAGATGGTTAGTTAAATTAATTTAAGATTAAAAAAAACTCATATTCTTACAAATTCATACAAAACAATAAAATTTTTTACCTTGTATAACGTTAACCAAGTTTGTTAATCCAGTTTTCGCTTTCACCATTTTCAATCAACTCATATTTTAGAAGGAAATAAGGAAAACTAACATTATTTTGAGAAGCTCGAGAATACTACTAAGGGACGAATTAATTTCTGTAGCTGAAAGCAAACTAAGACACATCGATTGCGTTAATAAATACTCAGAACAAACTGCCTGTGTTTACGTCAACAGACACACGTGGAACGCAACGTGGCAATGTTTTAGTTTCATCGGCAGTTTTGTAAATCACCGCAAGGTAGCGTATTCGAGCGCTGGAGTTCCGAATATAGTTGAAGTATACTTTCGTGACAGTGAAAGTGTAACTGTTCCTAAAATAAGCTTTCCATTCGGTTTCTAGTTAAGTTCTATTCCTAATTCAAAATAAAAATATTAATGCTTATGTAAATTGCGGTGCCAAATTTCCTCTTCTACAAACGTTATTTCATTTTCAGTGAAAAGCTTTTTGCATAGCTTACTTTTTAAAAAAAAAAGTACTGCAACTTTACTTTTACTTTACAGAAATAGAACGCTTCAATTATCATCCTCTGTATCCAACTTACTGACGTTAGTTAAATAAACGTGACAGTTTGTTGTTATTAGCATATGCGCATAGCCAAAATAATCTATTTCTGATTCAGTTTGAATACACAACTGACTATCTGTTTTTGGCAGATTAAACACTAAGGAATTATTACTTAGCGAATGTATCATGAATTAATTTTGTTCAAATAGATATGAGAACTGTTTGATGCAAATAATTTAGTTAAAGTTGTAAAGGAAATCTAGAAGCAATTTCGGTTTCAAAATAAATAAACAAATATATGAAACAAAGAAATGAATGAATGAAAGAAATGTACATTATAGTACCGTTACAAGTTGTCTAGACGGAAAAAATCTCCAAGTTTATGTTATTGCAAACGATTTCATTTTAGTGAAGCACATTTGGTTTCTTTCCCCATGAAACGAACGTACCAAAATTGACAAAAGCTTAAGAATCTGCGCTTAAATTCTATACTCTCTTTAACCTTTTGACTGACCGTAGAGTTCTGCCAACTATTAAAGACATGGTACTACCTTTGTTTTTAAAAAATAATTAAAAAGAAAAAAAAATCTTTCAATTTTAAAACTGCGAATGAAAAATCAGTGGAACATAAACCTCAACTAATTGAAAAACACTAGGTATTCTTTAGCCCTTAAAATATTAAGAGATCAATATTACTTTTCCCTTTTTGATGATGATGTTTCTCGGTAATGGAATATCTAGCAAAATCATTTTTCCTAGTAAAGCAAAAGAGTGTCCACTATTTTCACGATAGTTTTGGTGGCATCGGTTATTCATTCGTAGGCATTACTTTTCACACAAGGTTTTGTCTTCTACAAAACAATTACAACCCCTAATTCAAGCGCATTAATGGTTGAAATTTATTATCCTTTAACCTATTTCGTTCCAGTACAAATTACTTATCTGAAAGAATGTCTCACGTTACCTTTAAATTTCCGTTAATTCAGTATAAAATCAAACTTTATCTTTTCTTCTTCGAAGGCATTAATCATTCTTAAATTTAGCCTTTTAGTATTTGATTAGACTTATCCTTAATAAGTCTAATCATAAGTTTTTTCTCTTGCTTTTGAGACTTAAAGAATTTACTTTAGCCTTTTATCTCCCGATGATACTTAAAAGGTTTTAGATGTTTTTAATGAATGCGATCGATCGTTCTTAATTTTATTGCTGACATCGGAGAGCGGATTTTATTATTTTCAGCTTTGGTAATTTATTTATTAATTTTAATTGCCAAACAGAAACATTGCTTCTCAAAATATACATAAGTTGCACATTTTATCTTTTAGTTACTGAAAGAAATTGAAAACTTCATTTAATTAAAATTAGATGGTACGGTTCGTTCGGTTAAAAGTTTTCTTCTTATGATTTATTTTATAATGTTGTTATTGTACTTCATGCAGCATCTGTTGCTACAGTATCAAATAAATAAATGACTGAATGAGTAAATAAATAATAAAAGGCGTTTTAAAATTTAATCAGGATTTACAAGACAACAAAAGTTGTCTGAGATATGCTTCATCATTAGGTAAGTAAAAGAAGTCTTCAAAAAAAAAAAAAAAAATCATCATCCTAAACACAAAATTCTAGGACATAAAAAGTTTTGAATTTGATTGCCAAGTACCTTTCTTTTCCTCTCCGAGAAAAAAAAAAAACAAATAAAATTATTATTGCTCCGTCCGTAAAGAGTATTCCAGTAAGTAAGTCCGTAAAGAGAATTCCACCTATCTGGCCTGACAAAGTAGCATCCTCCCTTTCACCACACCAGCCATACCCTTTCGATACACCTACTTCCTTTGAAACGTCCCCGAGAGCGAACTGGGCCACCCCAACTTGGATAGATCCTTGAATTTTCTTTCAATCCTATTTTGTGAGAGGTTTTGCAAAGAGAGGTGGTTGCGTAGTCAGTGAAAACCTTTTCGCCAGGATTGAATTCAGGATTGAAAACAAAATTCAATGATCTATTCAAACTGGAAAGTTTTTGGTGGTGAGGACAGTACTAGCGGAAGAAGATCTGATGATAGAGTAAAATAGGGAGAACGCTAGTTTGTCAGGATAAACAGATATCAATACTCTATTGGAGCGAGGTTTTTTTGGAGAGGGAGAGAAAGATTCTTATAGGGCGAACCAAATACACTCAGGCCCGATTAACTTCTGATATTAGGGGAATTTCGTCCTCATTTTTGGCCCCTTACTTTTTGTTTAGGGATTTTTTTCTAAACAATCTATGCACATTGAAGCAACACTGACTAATGATAAGTTGTGCAACAGAATTCAGAGTTTAATCCACAATACCTGCTGTCAAAATTTCTGTTTATTCCATTGGTGCCCTTGAATTCTCAGAAAGTTTGGGTACTAACCTTTTGAATCATATTTAACAACTCACAAAGGAAATTAACTCTCATAAAAGTACATTGTTACATAGCTGAATCAAATCTCACATTTCATAATCTCGCTTCTGGCTACATTTTATCAAATGTGTCCTCTATTTCAATAATTTAAGTATTTCAAGCAGTTTTGTTTAGCAAGTTCAAATGTTTGCAATGTCTTTAAAAAACGCAGTTAAAAACAAAAACTGGAATTATTAAGTGCAATTTTACAGTAATATTTGGGCCCCCCAAAAATTCTGAGGGGAAGCTCAAGCTTCCCGAGCCTTTTGGGTAATCAGGCCCTGGATATACTCTATAACAAACGAGCTGATGTGTGCATCACATGACTTCCTTTTACTCCAATTTAATGTCATATCTCCATCACTGGCAATTTTAATGTGATTCAATAGTTTACTCTCTAAATATCACCATCAATGGCCAAATTGAAACCAGATTTAAAAAAAAATCGCCAAATTTGTCACCAAGCTGGCGACAAAACTTGGCGACCAAAAGACTGGCGATATATCGCCAAGTGTCCGCCGAATTATAACACCACCTGAGTTTACATCGAAATTAACAATGATTTCCCCACAAACAGGGGCAAAAGACCCCTTTAGAAACACCCGAATGCAACCAAAGGGAGAGGTGCACAACTAGACCCCACAATAAGTCTACGTACCAAATTCCAACTTTCTAGGACTTACCGTTCTTGAGTTATTCGACATACATACGCACATACGCACATACATACATACGTACATACAGACGTCAAGAGAAAATTCGTTGTGATTAACACGGGAATCGTCATTACGGATATTTCACGTGTTCTATACGTTCTTAGGCACTTATCCACGTGCGGTCGAGTCGAAAAAAAAAACAAAAAAAACTTAATATTCATTTGGGGTTGAGTAAAATGGAAATTAAGGTCGATTTTTAAGTGAAAATTTTTTCGCGAATACAATACTTCCTTTTTTGTAAAAGGAAGTAAAAATCGACGTAGCAAGAAAGAAATATCAGAATAAAACAAAATTTTACTCACGTAGGGACAATATGGGTATAAGTAGGTGATTACAAAATGAAAGCAAAATTATCTCTTATTACAATCAAAATCTAAAATGAATGAAGGATTTAGTATTGGGGTGTCGGGCCAACTCTAGCGGGAGTAAAAGAGGCGATACAAGCGATCATTGAGGCACAACACTCTTACGATGTCCTACATCATCTCGTACCATAGTCTCTTTGCACGCTCTTCTAATTCGATCAAACTCGGTAGCTGTTCAACATACAGCTTTCCCAGGGATCTCAGATATGCTCAAATTTTTGCTTAATCGGAACATCAAGCAGGCCAGAAAAGGTAAGGATGTGTAAGAGGAAGTCGATTGACACCCGAGTTATGAGTGTGACTGAGCATTGTGCAGTTGAAAAATGGCTTTTGGGAGTCAAGCCATGAAGCACAGTTGCTTGAAGATTGACCCGAACTTACCTTTACGCTGTCATGGTGTTGTCGATGAAAACAAAGGTTAGAATAGGGCGTTAACAACCGAGTCTGTACAAACGTACACGACTGTCCTCATTCCCCAAATTGAATCTGGTTTCGTTGTTACAGGCGATTTGCACCCATTGCATTGTAGTTCAATCCCATACTCCAAATGAAGGTTACAGAATGAAAGCAAAAATCCTTCCTTTGTTTTCATTGGCACACTGCACCTGCAAGTAGGTTATACTGTCGGTTGCCATAACATATGATACATGGACAGACACCCCTAGTCTTAATCCACAGAGCCTTCTTTAAACGTTCATTTTCTGGTCAGTCTATCCTAAATAGACAAAAAACTTGAACAACAAAAGGGATCGTTTTTAACGCCTTGGAGTTGGAATCGGAGTCAGAGTCGTGGAGTCGAACTGATTTTGCGCATAGGATTTGGAGTTTGGAATCGAAGGTTTAAAATTCCGAGATTCAGACAGTAATTTTTCCTTAGAGTAAGCAATTCAACCAGTGCTGTGGAGTCAGAGTCGGAGTCGGACTAATTTTGGTATAAAGGAGTCGGAATAAGAATCAGAGTCGAACTCTGCAAAGCGTCGGGAGCCGTAGCCGGTTATTTAACCTCCGACTCCCTCAGCCCTGGTTTTTCGTTAAAAAGAATTTCATGGGGGAAAAAAATACAAATTGCAATCAATCCCAGTTCTGAAATTCTCAGATGAATGCATTTGTTAAGGATTTCATGAATTTAACTAAATAGAAATGAGTTTTGGAATAAAATTGAGGTTGGGATACCTTATCACCCTTTCCAACGCTGATTCTCCTTTAATTACGACATTAGGTGTCTAAGCAACATGAGACCACAGAACTTAATTTGAGCAAGCACTGTAATTACATGGATCATGTGTCATTTTGGATCATCTATATGGAAATGCGGGACGTAAGTTTACAGCTGAGTGTGTTATCTCAGATCTGCGTGCATGATAATTCATTCTGCCGCATGTGTTATTTGATGAAAGGTACAGTTAAATTAATAATTAATGTATTTAAATTGAGGTAGAGATAGATTCAAACGATAATTAAGGATTTTCGAGTGAAATTGTAAAAGTGAGAGACCTTGGGTTATTTCTTATGAATATTTTAATTCTGTAAGATGCATATCGTCAGGAATACTGGAATAATTCATACCAAAATCTAGAGGGACATATAATATGTAAAATTTATCGAATAAGTGTGAAAAAATTATGTAATTGGAAATTTTTTGAAAGAAATTACAGAAAAGCTCCTAGTAAGAAAAAATAAAACTTATGTTATCAGAAAAAAAAGTCGTGGTTCTTGCTCGGTTTTTGATGTTGAAAACAGATTTAATTTGCATGAATTCTTTTACCAACATATTTTTTGAAAATAGATAATAGTTCCCGTTAAAGAAGATTATTTGTAAGTAAAATAAAAAGTGAGTATAAATAAAGTACAAATTGTCAAGAAAATATGGCAAATTGATGTTTCAAACCTACCGTAAAGCAAGTCAAGAGTTACGTTCAACTCATTACCTGCGTATTGAGCTCTTTATGCACTTATGAAGGGAATTTTTTGTAACCATGAAATATGTAACTGCATTTTCTTTAGCAATTGTGCTCTGACTGAAATGAAACTATGTTGTGGCTATCACGAAACTATATTTTATATTTCTATATTTATCTTATGAATTATTGACTCCACATATAATCGCTTCTACTAAGTTTTACTATTCGCAAAAGCAGGATTAAAGCACGAAAAAGGAAAATCATTTTAGTAGCATTGCTTAAATTAATTACAAACATTTTATATGTTAACAAGCAAAAGAGCAATCGCAATGAACAAGGAAGAATGTTCGATTACGTCACCTTCTTTCGACTTATTGGCACGAAATCGAATTAACTTTTGTACTCTCAGAGTTCTACCTATGGAATCAGTTTTGTTTAAATGTGTTCATTACTTCTTGGGATATAGCAGTCATAAGAATCGAGAAAAAACGTTCAATGTTTTTGAGTGCATTGCTCGATGTGGGGAGAATAATTACTGGGAAGACCAGCCACTAAACCAAACCATCATTGCTGTCTTCCACTGTCTGCAGTTTGGCACGCTGCATTCAAATTTGGAAGCAAAGTGTTTAGGTCAAATCTTCAACCGCTGTGGTGTTATCCATCATCGAGATAACGCCAGACCCCACATAGTGCTGTCAACACTCGCCAAAAGTTACTGAACTTTTGTTGGGAGGTTTTATCCCAACATCTTTATTCTGCTGACTTATTGTCAACGAATCATCACCCATTTCGTGCACTGAACAATCTCTTTAGTCAGAAAAGTTTTGATGATCTTAAAGAAAGGAGAACTGCCATCCCTCCAAGACTTTTGAATTGGAAACACCGGAGTTTAATAGCCACAATATTAATCTCCTACCAGAATGATGGCGAGAGGTCGTAGATAACACTAGGTATTATGCACAGTAACACTTACGGACTAATAATTTTGTGATGCTCTTCTTTGTGGGGAATAAAATTTGGTAGAACGTTTAGACTCACACAATACATACTTTTTTAGCACATTAATGGTTTGAAAACTTTCTGTGCGTTGTAGCACAACAGAAAGTAATGTGATGTACATAGTGATGTCAAATTTTAAAGTCAATTTTACATACCCCTCAAAAGAGTAATTTAAAAAAAAAAAAGAACTTTGACATCTTGAATTCAAATTATGTTTTTCGCAATCACGAGTGTGTGTGTGTGTGTGTATGTAGGCGTGTGTGTTTGTGTGTGTGTGGGGGGTATGTTTGTTTGTTTTTGGGCGGTTTGTTTATGTGTAGGCATGTGTGTGTGTGTGGGTAGTTGTGTGTATGTGTGTTTGTGTGGGGGGTATGTGTTGTGTATGTGTGGGTAGTTGTGTGTATGTGTAGGTGTTTCTGTATGTATGTGTGTGTTTATGTTTTTGTTTGTGTAGATGTATGTGTGTGTGTAGGTGTAAGTGTAGGCAAGTAAGTGACGCAACCTGGAGACGGTTTTCGCTAGAGGAGCAGCATCATGAGGCGGCCGGCCGGTCGACGGTGGTGCTGCAGAAGGTGCAGGCGAGAAAATAAAATGATAGCACATCAAAACAGTCAAGTGAGAACAATAAGCAATCGTGATTGCTAAAAAAAAAACCTGGGTTTTTTCACGAATGTAACTTATTTATGATCTGCATCTTCTTATCATTTTCAAATGCGATTAAAAATCCATGCACACTGTACTTTAGTTTTAGAAACATTAACTTATTTTCACTCATTTTATGTTTGAGGTATCAAATCGTTAGTACATTAGTTCTTGTGCAATTAATACTCTTTATTTTTGATTAGCTACATTGTCTTAATAACGAAAGAGTTGCATTAGTTTAAAACACTTAAAGCATAAAATGAACTTAAGCATATCTTCGCAACTTTACGAAAAGATACAAAAATAAACACTTCAAACTTCCATTTCAGCTCAAATCGCTAACATGTTCGAAAAGCTGTTGTTGTCAAATTCAGCCAGAAAATCATTGATTGAAATTCTTTTACTCTGTTCTGTGTTTTAATACTGGAGACATCAAACTACCAATTATTGCAACTTGTTACCTACTTGGGAAAATGACAGAATAAATAACGTTATTATTTCACTCAGTAAACTATTTTAAAACTTGGTGTTCTTTTTAAGCACGTGATCAATTTAACTGACACTTCTATTTTTAGATTAATAATAACTACTATGCGTAGAAAGACAATTGAAAAGAAAATTATGTGTTTGGATGTTACAAGGAACATATCTTTCAATGTGTCACTATGCTTAGTCCACCGTAGGGTACGGTTAAATAAAAAAAAATTCTAACACCGAGAAGTTTTTATGTAAACAAATTTAGGGTTGATTGGTGTGAAAGAAAACATGAGGTAATGCGGGAAAAACTATTGCTACTCTTTTGCTAACATTTGAAACTTAACTTCTGGTAAATAACGATTAGGTAACACGTAGAATAGACTCTGGGTTTTTTTCATGTTTCCAAGAAATTCTGTAAGCATTATCTTCGTTTGAAGAAGCAAAAAAAAAAAAAAAAGATTTTTTAAAAGTTTATTGATCTTAAATTGTTCTCTTCAGCAGGTCTGCAAATGCGAAGAAACTGGTTTTAACTGGCTATGCTTGTCATGCGGAAGGTAACTAGAAACATTTATTAGTGAATTTCATCTTTCTAGCTACTATTGTTGTGCAATTCAGGTGTTTCAATTTATCCCGTACGTATTGAAGCGCGGAGTAATGGAAACAACTAAGTTTTTCATTCTTTCTGTGATCGGCGGACTCTTGAGAAAGTGTATTGAGCATTTTAAATCAAAATATGACTAATATTTATTTGATAAGTACTGCACATTTGATAAGTAGTGCATCTCCATCAACAAACAAAATGTTACTACCGTTTCAAAAAATCCAAAACTACTTTGTACAAACACCAAAATATATCAATATGGGAAGCAAATTTTAAAACTTACTTCAGTAATTATGTACTTTGATCTTTAGAACAGTTATTTGTTTAACTGGAATAAATTATACAGGGTGGCGACAGATCAGGGAAATCAGGGAGATCAGGGAAAAGTCAGGGAACTTGATGAATCAGGGAAAAGTCAGGGAAATATCAGGGAATTTTGAAAAAATAACAAAAAATCAGGGAAAATTTATTTTATGAAGAAAAAAAAAATTGTTTTTTTTTTTTTTTTTTTTTTGCTTTACAAAATTTAGTACTCTAATTCCCTATGCATTTTCCGCCAATTATCTGTTCAAACAAAAAGTAAAATTAATGAGGTGCGATTATACACTGCCGCATATTTGTGCATCTTTCCCCCCCCCCATCAAAGTACTGAATCTTACTTATTAACCACAGGATGACTTCCTAAGATTGCTTCTGTGTCTGTTAGGTTGTTTATTTTACCTAGCTTGAAATTTCCTTTTACGCTTTCAATGCTACGTAAAATAAACAACCATACAGGCAAAGAGGAAACCTTCATTAATGCCTTAGCTCCTTTGCCTTTATTCCATTGTCTCGAAGTAATTAGCGTACTGTAATCACGATTTCAAGAAGAAATCTTTGGTTTTTGAATTAATGCTATAAAAGCTTAAAAGTTATTACTTCTTCGCGTTTTTAATTTAATTGCTAAAATTGAACTTTCAATTAAAACAACTTTGCTTTTTGCCGTTATACTATTTGTTGTCACCGCAAATTATAAAGGTTTTCTTTTCTTCAGACTGAAGTGATTCTTTAATTTTATAACCAAGTTGTATTCTTCTTTTATATATTTTGAAATTAATTAATTGCTTTTTCTTTTTCTTCTTCTTTTTCTTGCATTTCAAAGTTGTTTGTTACAAAAGCAATCTAAGATTTTTTTTCGTTACGTACTGAAATCATTTGAAATAGAGTTAACTTGTGTACTTAAGTAAATATCTTTATTTTTTTATTGTTAAAATGCTGTATTCATTCATTAAAACCTATGTTCTTGATTAGAGAAAAGCTCCCTATGAATGGATGTCAAATGGTTTCATCTGTTTTGCATAAATATGTCAATTAGTTATATAAGAATAACTACATTACTTCTATTCTTTCACTCTTACTTGTTATTCTTGCAACAATTATTATACTGTTTGAAAACTTAGTTCAAAATAATTTCAATTACTTTTTAGTTCTATCAGAAATACACATATGTTTTTAAGAGTAATTTTAATAGTTTCTTAAAATTCTTATGCTAAGTGGTTTCTGGAGTATTTTTTTTTTTAGTTTTCTATAATCTTTCCATGTAGAAAAAATTAATATACTGTTTTGTAGGGTTTTTTTCCCAAAAAAATTGACTTGATATTATTTTTTAACCATTTTATTAAAAAAGTAGCATTTTTTAAAAACATATCTTTAGTTCAACAACTTTACACAACTTAAAACGTTTAAAATACTGCATTTTATACAAACATACAATGGATTTCAAGTAGAGTGAAGAAAGAAAACCATTATCATTGGTAACGTAAATCAGGGAAATTTGGTAAACTTAATCAGGGAAATCAGGGAAAAGTCAGGGAACTTTTTTTCATAGTTCCTGTCGCCACCCTGTTATATGTGTCGATCATAGTAAAAGTATTGTATCTTCATGTTCTAAAAATGCGTATTTGTTTTGTAAATGTTATTAAATTTCGCTACACTTCTCGACAAAAAAAAAAAAAAAATTAAGGGTCGAAATTCTTTTGATACTATTTGTACTGATTCTAATGTGAAATGACTCCCTAAATCCAAATCTGAAAAGTGCGACCTCCACGTCCCACTTTTTAGATATTCAGCCCCCATTTTTTTTGACAGTTTCATGACAGTTTTATACCCAATGTTTCAATTGGATGGGAAGGTAGTATTATATTAACCATTATCATCCCTCTAAACGGCTAGAAAGCGACTAAGTTCAATATTTGAAAAATCATAAAAACCGATCTTTTTTCTAGGGTCTAGTTTTAAAATGTTTTCGCTTATTTCCTGATATAAAAATGGAGTATCGAACTTACTCCTATAAGCCCCATGTCCAAATTCGACTTCCGACTTCGGCTACCCTTTATACAAGTCCGACTCCAACTCCACAGCCCTGGTTTTTACTTCCTTTTACAAAAAAGGTTACTTCCTTTTACAAAAAAGGAAGTATTGAATTCGCGAAAAAATTTTCTCTCAAAAATCGGGCTTAATTTCCATTTTGCTCACCGCCGAATGAATGTTGTTTTTTTCAACCCGACCACACGTGGATATATGCCTAGGAACGTACAGACACCCGAAATATCCATTTTGACGATCCCCGAGTTAATTACAACGAGTTTTCTCGTGACGTCTGTATGTGCGTATGTGTGTATGTATGTCGCATAACTCAAGAACGGAATATCCTAGAAAGTTGAAATTTGGTACGTAGACTCCTAGTGGGGTCTAGTTGCGCACCTCCCTTTTTGGGTGCATTCGGATGCTCCAAGGGGGTCTTTTGCTTCTTTTTGGGAGAAAGTCATTGTTACGGCGATGTAAACTCAAGTGGTGTTGTAATTTGGTGGACATTTGGCAATATATCACCAGTTTTTAGACGACAAATTTGGCGATAAATTTTTTTTTCAATCTGGTTTCAATTTGGCCACTGTTGGTGGTATTTAGAAAGTAAATTATTGAATCACATTAAATCTGCCAATAATGAGAAAATGACATTAAATTGGAGTAAAAGGAAGTCATGTGATGCACGCATCAGCTCGTTTGGTTTCCTGGTAAAGAGAGCATTTCTTCAGACACATGTGAAAGAAACCAATACGTTAGTGGTTTCATGGAAATCAATCGTTATTTTTGGATACCATTGTATTAGTAACCAATATGCTGTCCCATTATAAAAACGAAACAACGCATATTGCTTTGCAGTCAATAAACACTAGAGGTGGGCTATGTCGTACTTTTTAATGATCCGTTCATCAGAGGACCGTTCATTCTTTTGATCCGTTCATTTAACTCGTTTATTTCAACGACATCGTTCATTTAAAAAGTTACAAGCGATCCCTGTGCACGACATACTCACGTACGTTCGAAGTGTTTCATTAGATCAGCAATATTGTTTGAAGGAAAAATAGCCAAAATCATATAAAGTAGGAAAATATGGCAATGGAAAATGAATTTTAAAAAACTTGATTCTGGTTTCGATGTATAAAGCAATTAAAGTTCATTTTGAAAGATATTTTTCAGTTGCCGAATGGTAAGATATGTTTTTCATTCCAGAAATCGCAGGTTCCATAACAGCACGTCACAAAATTAAGTTATTAAATTTTTTATATAAAAAAATAAGTTATTTGTTACGGTGGAAAATTTGCAAAATTGAACTTACGTGAAATAGTGCACTTGCTCCAAATAGAAATATCATATCTGCAAGCGTAGTATGGTTACAGGTGAAAATAAAACAAAAAATTTTTAATCTGTACTTTAGGTTATATTTTAAAAAAATGTAAATCATGAAATAAATAACAGAGAGAACGTCAGAAAAGAAAAAAAAAAGAGAAAGAAACAGGTTACAATATTAAACACAAGAACAAAGAAATGTTCATTAAAACTATGTACCTTAAATAACATAAGCTTAAAAAAATAATATAATCATAAAACGACTGCTTTTTACATAAAAACTGGGGTAAGGTGTCGAAACTGACCTTTTTAAACCCCAAAACAAACATCTGCCAACCATGACATCTACCCAAAAAAAAGAGGTGCGGTCCTTTAAATATTATTTTCCAGCTACAATACTGTATACATACATATAGTATTACAAATAAGTGTAACGAAAAAAGTAACAATAAATAAATTGTTAGCTCAGCCGGAGCACCGGCTAATTTAATTTAAAAAAAAAAAGGCTCACCTAAATATTAGGAAGTTTCAAAACTTTTCCACAGTACCAATGAGAACAGAAAAAGAAAAAAAAAAATACAGTAAAACCTGTAAAGTTGACCACCCTTGTAAGTTGACCACCTGTCTATGTTGACCATTTTTGTCAGGAACGGAATTAGTCCCATCTCATATAATGAAGGAAAACCTCTGTAACTTGACCACCTCTCTATCTTGACCACCTGTCTATCTTGACCACTAATGTTCGCCAAATTTAGTTTGGAGTATTGTAAGAAACCCTTTGTAAGTTGACCACTTGGTTTATTTTTTTTAACTTTCTTCAGAAAATTTATTTTATTATTTATTTATTTGTTATTATTATTATTTTCATAGCTTTCCAAGAATGTTGTTAAGGCTTTGATGACAGAACAGCATTTTACTAACTAAACCCCAGCAGAATAAAGCTTTATGCTGCTCTTTATTCTCCAAACTTGTTTTTCATTTGTTGTTCTATTTGAGATAGTAAAGTAAAGTCTTTTAGTAAAGTGAATAAGTCTTAGTGCTAGTTTTTTTTTTCTATTTTTTCTTCAATTTCTAGAGCCGTTAGCCACTTTAAGGACGCAAGCCTCTTGCACTGCGGGTACGCAGATCTGAGCTTGCTAATGAGTAAAGTTAAATTTTTCTGGTGCGAGGGATTAAGAGAGAGGACATTTTGATTTTGCCTTTATAAACTGGTAGAGTCGAGCTTGTTGCTCTTTGTGCTATAAGTTTTACATAAAAAGGTTTCAAAAAGAAAGTTAGCTGAACTTGAGATTAATAAAAAGTATGAAATATTAAAATTAACTGAAAATGGAAAAAGCCAGAGAATATTAGCTGGCATATATGGAATTTCTAGAACTAAAGTGTCTAATATAGTTAAAAAACAAGGAAAAATTAACAAAATTATTTGAATAGTATTTTTAATTATTGTTTCACTTTCAATAATCTTAAACAATGAAAGTGAGTTGAACAGAAAGAGTAAGGTTGAATTCCTCAAAAAATGAATACGTGGTGCAAGAAATGACAAAAAAAAAAAAATTACCGCCCTTTATAAGTTGACCACCTGTCTAAGTTGACCACCAAAGCACTGCACCGTGAGTGGTCAACTTACACAGGTTTCACTGTACACACAACAATATTTCAAAAGGTGAAAAAATTAGACAGTAAAAATCCTTATTTAAAACCTCTGGATAATGGAAATGGAATGTAAAATTAAGCGACTTGGAAGCCGCCAAGCAAGTCAAAAATGAAGTCAAATCAATATAGATGGTTGTTGATGGGAGGGATGTTATAGAAGACAAAAGGATCACCAGAAAATAGATAAAAGGTGCTTTTAGAATTAATTTTCGTGACAGAAAGTGTGAGAAGGACCAAGCAAGTTACACAAAATATTACTAATTGATACATGGGAAAATTGCATTTGAAGAACTGCAACGCTTAAGGGGGTCCGGGACACAAAAATCCTCAAATTTTGCAATTTTTTTTTATATTTTGAAAAATTGCTTCGTTTTTTTCTGCTTAAGAGGACGTTTGAATCTTGTTTCTACCTTAAACAGAACGAAAGTTATAGTTATTTTTGTTGCATGCATCTAACGAATGTGTACATAACTTTAAAACTTTAAACGCGTTTTTCTCCATGATGTAATTTTTCCCGATTTCTTGCATTCAAACTCTTATAAGTCAGGAACCGATAGAGATAAAGTAATGAAACTTGGAGCATATCTTTTTCAAGCAATTTACTTTAATTTTTATTCGGCGAATTTGAAAAAAACGTTTACTGCAAAAATTATGATTTTTTTTAAAAAAAAGTATCTTCGAATTTTTCGAAATTTTTCTTCAAATATTTTTTATTTTTTATTGAATCAATATTTTTAAAATCGCCGAGTAAAAATTAAAGCTTAGATATTTGTGCATACTTTTTTGAAAAAAAAATTGAAAATTGACCAAGAGTATTTTGAGTTATAGCAATTTAAAGCAACCCCATTTTTTTTGAAAAAAAAAAAAAACTAATTAAATTTAAATAAAAAAATAATTTTTTTTCATATTTATGTTATGATTTTGCTTATTAAATAAATGATGAATCAGTTCAAAAAATTTCCAAACTCTAAAGTACATAATAAAAAAAATTTCAAAATGTGTCCCGGACCCCCTTAAAGAAAAATGATGATTGAAGCAGAAATTAAAAGGGTTCAAACTGAACATATTGTACTGCATTGAGAAAAAGGAAATTTGAGATTGATTAATGAGTTAAAATTTTGAAGATAAATGTATTTAAAAAAACGAAAATGCGATTTTATCACAAGTGCCTCAATGCAAGGTTCCAAACTGCTCACCGTTCAAGAGAACGGTTGTTCATTTTAAGGATTCGTTCTTTTTGACATGTTCGTTCATGAACGACACATCCCTAATAAACATATACTGTACAAAATTACTTAAAATGAATCCTACCAGCTCACTGCACTCATTCATAACACCATCAAATGAAAAAAGTGAAAAATGTTCTTATATCTAGCTAACTATAAAATCAAGTCACGATTGAAATTAGATTTTGCATTCCAGGAGTGCCTACTTTCATTACTCTTAACGAAAGAGAAATAAAAAACTTTTAAAATGTACATATCTACGTAAACAAATTTCACTGCTGAAGAGAAATGGGTTTCTTTTGAAGTATCCTTCACTGCTACGGCTAATGGATCCACAGATCGATGGGAAACTTTCACATTTATTCTAGAAGTGTCAGATACGCTGGAGGAAATGATTAGCCACTCTATCCGCGTGTCGTAATAATTTTCAATCCTTTTTTTTTTCTTCTATCGGTGCCAACATTTCGGGACACTTGTTCTGCTCTAGAGTAATGGAACACCTGCAGAGAGTATTAACGGACCTCTATAAGTGTAATCTAGAGGAAGGTTTTTTTGGTTTGAGTGAAGATATGTGTTATTGTGTACAGTTTAAAAATTACTTTCTTTTTTTTATGCGAAACTGACAAACCTTAACTTGATTTAATGTGGGATAAGGAGAATTTAAAATCTGTAATAGAGTGTTCATAACTTCTAGAGAAGTCTTAAATATTTTGTGAAAAAGCACTGTACAACAAATTAACCCCCTATATTTTGGTCTTTTAAATGAAAGTATGGGATTTTATATTACAAAAATGTGCTTGATTCATATATAAAAACAAAAATGTTCCATCGTGTACTATCATTCAGGGTATGTTTGAGGAAGTCGGGAAATTTTTCCCCCACTTCATATTTTTTGACAACTGTAGAATTCCAATTATCCGAACTCCAAGTATCCGAACTTCTGATTTTCCAAATCGCTTCCAGAATTTCAGAAAAAAAAGGACGAAAACGTACTGCGACTTTCCGCCCTGAAGGTAAAGTAGCGCAGGCGAACATTATTAGGATGACGAGTCTTCACCCTACAGGGCAGTTTTGGTATTGGCCTCTATTGTGCAGCACTTGTAACATGTAAAAGTGTTGTCTTTCATTTGATGAATCAAACGATTTCTTCCTATAAATCAATTCTATACTCTATTTTCAACATAGATGCAGTAATCATATAAATCCCTTTTTCAAAGAAAATTCAACTATAAGAATTTTTGATTTTCCGAATGGGGTCCAAGATCAATTGTTTCGGATAATCGGAGTTATACTGTATTATGTTTTGAAATCATGAAGAGCATAAATCTTTATTTATATTTTTATGATCTTGCCTGCAAAAATGCGTTAATGGAACTTTTAGTTTTTTACTAAGTCAAATAATCTAAAAGATATGAAAGCAAAACTGAATTCAAATATGAAGTCCAATTTTTTTTCACACCATTCCTATGCCATTCTGAATAAAACCCAATAGTTTTTTTTTTTTTTTTCAAAATATTTCCGAATTTTATTTTTGAAATTTTTCAAAAAACGATGAGACATAAAAAAAAATACGCCACAAAAGCCATCGTACGCTGAAATATTTTCGAACCAATTCATGATTAAAATTATCATATGTGGTTTGTTTTATTATTTTTGCATTGTAATGACACTGTAAAGTCATTTGCCTTGAATTTTTTGTTTATTTATTCCCTAATATTCTGCTTATTATTTTAAAATGGCAGGTATGCATAGAAAACAACAAGCACGATTCGAAATTTGATTTTTCCCCTCATAGTAGCCATAAATTGGTTTGAAATGTCTCGAAATTTGTTAATTTATACCATTCTATAGTGAAGTGCTTTATAAAATGCTTTAAAGACAAGAATCGGATCGAAAACAAGGTAAGAAAAGGTCAACTGTCAAAGTTAACAAAACGTAATCGGAGGTTTACAATTAAAAAATTGTGAAAAATACACATTTGAGTGCTGAAACAGTTTTTGCAGAATTGAATGAAGCATTTTACATTTAATTTTCACCTAAAATAGTTCGCCAAGTTCTCTGATTAGCTGGATTAAAGGGAACCTCTTCCTGCAGAAATTTTCTTGTTCGTACGAAAAACAGTGAACTTACGCTTTCTGTCGTAAAATCAATGATAAATAAGCTCAAAATGTTTTGGAACAACGTCTTACTTATAGATGAAAATAAATTCAATATTTTGGGTAAAACTGTTGTATAATTGTCAATAGAAAAACAAGTGCGGAATTTAATCTTAAGAACTTAGCTGGATGAGTTAATCAGGACGGTGAAGGTGTTCTTGTGTGAGGGTGCCTAACAGATTCAGGACTTGGAAATTTGGAATTTTTTGATGAAATAATGAATCATGCTGTTCATTTAAATATTTCAAAAAACAATTTTAAACTATTAGCCCAAAGTTTGGCAATCGGAAACAGCTTTGTTTTTTTTAATCAAAATAACGATAAGAAGTACACGTTTGCGTTTGGTGCCTCGAAAATTGCCCTTAAACTTAGAAATATCTCCTTAATCGCCAGATTTAAACTTAATGGAACATATTTGGAGATATCTGGTGGCTAGATTACGAAAATACACCATTGAAACGAAAAGCGAACTAGAAACAGTAGACTCTAAGTGCGGCAGAGCACTTGTTCAGAAATTGAATAAAAAAAGAAAGAAAAAAACAATGAAATCTATTCCCAGACGTTTAAGAGCTGTTGTTAATACTGCATGATATTCTACTAAATAATAATTTTGTAAAAAGTTAGATTAGTTACTAATTTTTTGACATTTTTTCAAAGTGTACAAAGACTTTTGTGAAATAAAATTTCCGCACTTTTTGTTTTTTGTTTTTTAAAAAATTAAGTTTTAATATTTTATTAAATAATTTCGTGTAGTTTTGTTAAAAGCAGATCATCGATCTTATAATTAAATACCTATTCCGAAATATTAATTTTAATCAATGCATAGGGGCCTATTTCATTGAAAGTCGTAGGTGTACGAACACTTTCAGGAGCCACTGTATATAAGTATGCGGGTTTATTAAAGTAATGAAAATCTTGTGCATAGCGCGCATTTGTGTGCTTCTATATGCACTAACCTTAAAAGGAACTAAAATATGCAATTGCGTATGCGCATATGTATTTTCATATAATCCAGGCTCTAATGATGATTTTAGAATGGTGGAAGCTGAAATACTTTTCTGGTTATTGAACATAGTGTTATAAGTAACGCTAAAGGCCTTCAGCGCATCTAAAACGATGCAAATGGATAAAAGATATAATTTAATCCAAAGAGCTTTTAATTATGTAAAACAAATTGTTAATTATCCTGAATAAAAACTAATAATATGAAAAGGTATTTTTGTAGCTATAAACAGAAAATTTTCTACGCTCAAATTTTTATTACTTTACCCTTTAGCTTTAAATTTATTTCCTTTACCTTTAACATATTTCTCATGTCACGTAACCAATATAACTAGCTTTAACAATTCTGATTTTTTTTAGACGTATCACGGTAGCACAACTGAAACAATAACAGCCTACAATCTTTATGTTATTCAACCCACTTGTTCCTTCTCTATAGAAAAATCGAAGTTTTGAAAAATATCACAAAGGATGAAAAAGTTAAAAGCCATTTATAAATTCCTCCCATTTATTTTCTGTCACATTTAAAAATCCTTATGCATGTAGGCTACAGAATATCATTAATCATTTTGGTGTTTAAGCTGAAAGCCGAGAAACTTTTTTTTTTTTTCATTTGTGACTTAATAGAAGTTCTTTCTTTTAATTTCTATTGTTTTAAAAACATTTGTTCGGTTTTAAATGATTGATGTTCGAAAATAGCATTATTCTGTAATATATAAACACACTTTGGTTTTTATTTTGAGAAAACTCAGTTTTCTATTCCAGTAAAAAATACGCTTTTCGCAATAGTTTTGGTTTTGTGCTTACCGAAATGTTAGACTAAGTTTATTAAAAAAATGCTTTGATTAATTGCTTTACATGATATTAGTACTTATGAATCTAGTACCTTCCATGCAGAAAAGAAAACTTAATTCTCCTGCTCAATTTGTATCATTATTTTAATACTTTTTTTTAAATTTACTCATTTTTTGTTTTTGTATTTATTCGTTACATATGTAACGTCTTAATACTGCATAATTAATCTGTTTTCATAGCATTCTATAAATGAATGTCTTAAGCATAAGCTTGGCAGTACAAATAGAATTTACATACAGCCTACGTATTATCCACCCACAAGAATTTCATTAAATGTAAAGCGTACTCGAAATATATTTGACGAGAGTTTAAGAGAAGTAGTAATAATAAATTTATAAGCATAATTACAAATTATTTCACGCATTGGAAATAAAACGGTTTTTTTTTCGCATATACTAATAAAAAAATAACTCCAGCAAACACCCACAAATGAGGAATACTCATATTGGTGAATCGCATGTAATTACTTTTGCTTCTCGCCCACAAATAAATCTTACTTAGATTTAAAGAGAATTATGTTTAACCTGAAGGAATTATGTGGGTGGAGATTGCCGTCTTTTCTAGCTTATAAGCCGCCCTCGCGTAGATTGCATGTTAGTTTGAAGCTGAAAACAAAATAAGAAACCCCTCCGGAATACTTTTTACGCATGAATGTCAGAGCTTAACTCTTTCAGACGTGAATTTTGTTTTGAATGACAACAACAGAATTTTCAACTTTTTTCACACTAAGTCATGAAAAACAAGATTATGTACGCTCTTTCCTTTTCTGCTTTTACACATTATTATAGTGATGTGAACTGGGATGCACCGATTAATCGGCAGTACCGATTAACCGATTTAAGCAGTTAAACTTAGATACGTACTTCTAATTGCAAAAATGGTGAAAATAAGATGTAAAGATATTAAAAGTATGAAGCGAAAAGAAAGTGAAAAAAATATGTACTTTTTACATGGTCTGCAAACTTTGCATTAAGGGATATCAGAAGCATAAAAAACTTTTTAAACTGTAAAATTTTTACATTAGTGCAGCTAATATTCGCCGAGCTATGAAATGATTTGGTACAAGTTTCGTCTTGATTTCTTTGCGAATTTTTTCTAATCTTTTTCGATATACAAATAGAGGATATTTACTCGCTACTTAGATTTTTTCGTTTTTAAACTATTGCTCATATGCTGTTAAACTAAACTACAAAAACATTGTATTTCCAATAATTTTCCAAATTCGCAAGCGTAATCTACCTCACTATTCGTGTTAGTGTTACAGTTCATCCACTTTTGTGAATATACATCCCAAATTCAAAATAACAGAATATCAGAACTGTTTGAACAAAACTTGTCCCCGAGTCGGGAAAAAGGAACGCAGTATAGCTCGTTATTCACGAATGGATAAATCAATTTAAACAGCTTTTCAGATATTATTTTAACGACTTATGGATCATTAATGCATTGGAGAAATAGATTTTTCATATGGGTCAAAAAATTAGAATAATCTATGCATTCAATGTGATTTTTTTTAAAAGTAGCGATAATATTTGCATACCTGTTTACCGATAGTTTGTCACAAGTATGGAGCTTGGCACCCGGACAATTTTACGTTCTTTTAAAAGCCTTTTATTGCTCAAAATGGGCCGTCAAGGTGATAAATAGGAAAAAAACGAAGTTACATATTGTACCATTTCTTAAAGTTAGAAAAAACTAACTCAATTCAAACGAACGTTTTACAATCTGTAAAATTTTAAAGGAATATAGAAGGACTGAACAACTGAAAAGTAACCGAAGTAAACTAGGTAGAAAATTTGTAACACCTGGCAGAGAGGAACTCAAGTTAAAGTAAATCGTCCAAAATAATCATTGCAAAATTCTTCTTACGTTCATAAGTGTTGGGGAAAATGTATAGTTATCTTGTCCACGTTAACTACACTTGAACAATTGCATAAACTGCAGTTTTAATTGCGAATCTACAAAGTAAAACCAAAAATACGAAACAGAAATGTGCACGACTCTCCTGGAGTAAAGAGAAGCTCACACAGGCCAACAAGGTTGGAAAAGTATTATATTCAGTGATGAATTTTTGTTTTTGAAATATCTGAATATAAACAAAAAAAGGTGTTCGGGTTTGGCATTTAAAAACCAAAGCGTATGAGAAATCTTGTGTAAGACGTTTTCTCCTAATTAACACATCCTTTTTGGTTTAAGTGTGCATGAGGGCTGCTGGAATTGGGAAATTATGTATATCTTAAAATAAAACAATGTGTTACTTCCGCTATTTATCAATAATACTGCATGATACTTCAACTGAGGCACAGCAGTTACACTTTTAGCGATACATTTTATCTTTCAGCAAGATTATACTCCGTGTCATGCGTCTTAAGTGACTCATAGATTTTGAACAGAAAGAGAAATGTCGGTTTTAAACTGGTCAAGCAACTCTACCAATCTCAATACGATCAAGAGTTTGTGGTACCGTTAAATCTAAAGAAAGCGGCTCAAGACCTGGTGCCTGCCAGCAAAATTGAGCTCGTTGCAGCATTGAAGAGGGTATGGAAGCAGTGTAAGACACGATTAATGTAAACAAGTGGTAGAATCCGTGTGAGAAAGGATTAAAGCATTGAATTCAGCAAAAAATGATGCATTCTAGTATTGATATTGTTTCTTTTGAAGGAGTTTTTCTCCCTTTAATCTGAATATTCTATTTTTTTTACTCGATGCAAACATTCATCACTATAAATTTTTGGATTATTCTGTCGAAGATTATTTTCAATTGAGTATATTTGAAATTAAATGCACACTTTAAGATCTAAGAAAGGTGGAACGTTCATTTAAATGCATAATTTGCATTTATATTTGGTTAGAATAAACTTTTTTCCCAAAAAGTGAGAAGTATTCTGTTATTTTGATTTTGGGTTGTACAATCACAATTGCAGCATTACTGCTAAAATTAAAAGAGTAAAAGTGCAATATTCATTTAAAAGTAAGACCGTGGTTTATATAACCATTTTTTGAGGTGTTTGGGGTTTCCTTTTAGCATTTTAAACGAAACAAGTAAACTGAATTAAATTTCTTTCGAAGAACAAATCAAACTTTTCTTCCTTTTCGATTTCGCTTATAGAATCGTTTATTTAAGCTCTTTTTCTTCATCTGAAATTTACAGCTGAAAGTGCTCGTATTTTGTGGACGGCAACTCGCTTTAATAGGCTATTTTCTGCCGCATTAATTTCTGTCGTGTAAAAAATGGAATCAAAATAATGAGCAAATAAACTTTTTATCTTGTTGGCGAGTCGACACAGAAAATTTAATGGTGTATCCTTTTCCTCAAACGAAATTATAGATATCACTCATTAAAATATGTTTTTATAAGGTATTTATTTTAAAATAATTAATTTGAAAGCAGAATATATACATAATATGTTACAATCTAAGCCTTTATCAATCCACTGATCGTTCTTAAATGCTTCCACTTTGCCCTGTTTTTTAAAATGCTGCTTTATTTTGCTCCTGAAGAATTGAAAAACTTATCTCTCCAAAGAAACTGTAGCCTCTTCCTTGCTCTTTTCTCCAAAATAAGACTTTATTAGTCCGTCGATCATCGTTTCATGTGTCAAGGCGCTCATTTTTGTTCAATTTGATCAATTTTTCAGTACAAATGACATCGGTAACACTGATTTGCTCCCTATTCAGTTTGTTTCGCTTTGGGTCTGTTTGGATGAATTCCAATGCTTGTTTTTCCACACTTCTTTGAGCTGTTTAAAACTGAATTTTTTTTCTTTAATTTGAAAGTGTCTTAAGCAAAAGTTAGTTCAGGTAAAATACGCGGATCAAAATCAATCCTTTATAAAAAAAAAAAATGAAGCTACTTTTGAATCTAGAGCTATTTCTTCTAAATATTCTCCATACAATTTAAACCTTGTCAATTGTTTGACTGATGCTTTGGTTAACCGGAATGCCTTGTATAAGATAGATTTAACTGTGTGAACTTTCAATAACTTGAGGCTTATGTTGGACAAAATCAAGTCGATGGCGGAACTCAATTCTTTAGATGGAGAGTGAAGGTTTGAATCATGTATGGCGATAGTGATGTTGTATGCCTGAAATAATGAATGAATCTGCAACATGATGTACAAGAAATATGTTTAATTGCATAGCAACCTATGTCAGAATCTATTGCTTGATGTCAATTGCTCAGCACTAGATAGTTTCGTTAAATTTTTCAACTCTATTTGTCAGTTTCCGAACTGCACTCCGTGTTCGTAGTATAGTAATGAAGGAGGGACTGACAGTGGGTTGAGGAAAAGGGTCACAAATTTCGAGTTTTTTTACTTCCTTTTACAAAAAAGGAATTATTGTATTCGCGAAAAAATGTTTACTCACAAATTGACCTTAAATACCATTGTTGAGTTTTTTTTTCGACTGAACCACACGTGGATAAATGCCTAAGAACGTACAGACACGCGAAATAACCATTTTGACGATTCCCGAGGTTATTACAACGAGTTTTCTCGTGACGTCTGTATGTACGTATGTGCGTACCTCGAAGCGATTTTTCAAAAATTCGATTGAGTTCTTTTTCTGTTCCAATTTTAAGAACATTTTCCTGAGCAAAATTATCATAAGATGGACGAGTAAATTACTAAGTTATCATAACGTGGGCAAGCCAATTGGTGAGAAATTCAACATCCATTATTTGTAGATATACAGGCGAACCGAAAGACCTTTTAATTTTCAACTACGGGCAAAGCCGTCTGGGTACCACTAGTACTAAATAAATAAAACCTATGCCTTGCGTGGGCTTAACTCCCAGCTTTCACAGAAAAATCCTTCTATTCTACCGATGTTTTTGTTTGTGTTCCGTACCTGTATGTAGTGATGATGAATTCACGAATCAAAATGTTTTTCAGTATCGTTTACGAATTTTAGCAGTGTTCAAAGTATGCTCCTTGAGTATCAACACACTTCTAGAGGCGGATTTTAGACGCTTCGTATGCTACCTGAAAGTCAGCACTTGACACTTGACACCCTCAGAGACCTCCCGCACCTACCAATTGCTCGGTTTATCGGTTTTTAATGCTTAGATAAATCTGAGCAAGTGGGTCTCTGAGGAACTTTATATATATATATATAAAATTAAATTATCACCAGTTACAATTTGATTTGCTCTTGACAAAAGTTTTGGCAATTTAACATCAATATATGTAATAAAGTAGACAAAACCAATGCATAAAAGTTTTACAATGATACAATAAAACATTAACGACACTGGAGAGTTGTTGCTTTACAATAGGTAACGTGTTAAAGTGTAGAAAAAAGAAACTAAATTTAAACGATATTAACTATTGAAAATAGAAAAAAATATGTGTATTAGTCAACGCCCTGGTGTCAGCAAATGAAACAAGATTCAGACCACGCGTGCAAGATCAAAATAACGCAAAGCGTTGAACAGAGCTAAAAAATCAAATTTTGTACGAAACAATAAGCATTCGGGTTGACTGATAGCGACTAGAAAATGCTGCTGATGAGAAACTTTATCATGACAATGTGCTGTTTCACACCTGCTTCGTGGTTACAGAGTGTCTGACGAAAAGCGGCATCAAAACGATTTCTGAACCTCCCTTCAGCGCCGACGCACGCACGGGTATTTGAGACAAAAAGCTGGCCAAAACTCGAAATTGTCAACTTTACTGGTTATTGTCATTCTTGAGCATCAAAACAGATAAATAAATATGCCAGTATGTTAAAGCGTTCTTTTTTCATTAAAACTAACCATAAAAATTTACCAGCAGTCGGAACTTAACACTTTCATGATTCGTTTGTCCTTGTTTGGGACATTAAGTTTTTCAACCAACCGTCATTGTCTTGTTTTTTGCGTTAAAAGTGATATTAGAAGAAACATTTACTATGGAAGTGCTCGAGCAAAGTTTGTACTCCGCTATTCATCAATTTATATGTATATATTTTTATTACTTATTTTAATGCCTTTCTTCAAGCCTCACAAAGACTCATCCCCTCTTTTTTCTTTTTTGTAGGTGAATGTTTTTAAATATTCATCTCATGCTTACTACTTCCCAAGTTTTCCTATAATACTGTTTATTTTGACAATCTGCAGCAAAAGTTTGCATGAGTTTTTACAGAAAAATAATTAGGCTATAAATAGAGCAGACTATTAATTTCATAAATTTTCATTTTTTCGGTTATTTTTGGGTTCACAAGTTTCACAAGTGTATAAATTGGAAACAACTACAGGATATTATAAATTAGACCATAGGAAGACAATTTGATGCTATGGACTTTCAAAGTTAGACCCAGAAATAAAACGGGGGTGGGGGTATTTTTCAATTTTGATATTTTCTTATATAAGAGAAATATATAGTTTCAGTTAGTTTCATTTCTATTTGCTTGAACTTTGCATCAGACATCCTTTGTGTATTGTCTTTTATAATATTTTGAAGTTGCTTTTGAGTCGTACACATGACTGAAGCCATAGAACTTAAAAGTAAGGCGTTGCATTAACCACCGTATTCACCGGATATGAATCCGTGCGACTTCTAGCTTTGGGGTCACATGAAAGATTTAGTGTACGAAAAAGAGGCCGACTGACCTCAATAGCCTCAAGAAGTGCATAACTGACTCATTTGCAAGTGTTAAAAGAAAAACATTTGAGCGAGTTACTGATGACTTCGTGACTAGGTTGCGACTGTAAGTTCTCATTTTGAAAATATTCTGATTAATTTTCCTTTTTGATTTTCATTCAAATAAAAATGTTTTCTGCAACAAGGGGGGGGGGGGGGGCTTGTGCTATTTCAGTTTAAAATACTAGGTTAATTAAAATATACCTGTATGTAATCCAGTTGCACTACCACTGTAAATACACAAGGTAATAAACATGCAACGAACAAAGCGCTTTGCCTCCGAACATACACACACGAAAGATTACCAACATAAAGAGAAGGAAATAACAACGAAGCCTCGGTAGGAATTGAACCCACGTCCTCCTTAACTGCTCATGGGCAACTGTCAGAGCAAGCGCTTTCCGCCGTTCGGCCACGGAGGTCTAGAATTCCAAATCAACCATGCCTTTTAAATAAATTTCTTTTTCTCTTTTAAAACATAATTATTAAAGAATTGAACAATTTATAGCGATTGAACTCGCTCGAAATAGGCTGGCTAAGGAAAAAGTATTGAAAGATTCGTTTTATGATGGGATTATAGGTTTGTATTGGAGAGGAGAGATTCTTAGTTAAGATCTTTCCTCTCTGTTCCATGCTGAACCGCCAAATGAAACGAACTGAAAATACACGTGTCACCGGAACGGTGCTGGTGATTCGGTAGATGTTGTTTCGAAGCGCTGCGAACTTCGCTTCAGTCTTATAATCTGAATGGGGTTTCTTTAAAGATTTTGTTCACTTGAGAAATATAAGCGTTGGCATCAACAAACACTCCCACAAAATGAACAATTATTCCCTACCCAGGAGTCTTTACGTGCTCTTCTCTGTGGAATAAGTACAGGAACAAGTATAGAGGTAAGTTACTTTGTCCTTTTCAATTTTTTTAAAAAGAAATTGCATTCTTAAACTAAGACTAATAAATAAATCTCTGCTGTCTAGTTGAATTTTCAGTCTTGTTCATGCAATCACATTATTCAGATTCAATATTTACTAAGTACACGCTACAGTTGCTTCAAGCCATAGTTCAACCTCCGAATCTTATTACTTGAACATGAATCTCAGCAATGCTACAAAATATTTTTTAAAAATGCAAAAAAGCAAATATTTTGTGAAAATGAATCGTCTGTAAATAGTTTTTTTTTAAAGAATTTAGGTTCTTTTGCAGAAGCATAGCATGGTTACTTATTATTTTGGTTGCGCACTTGGAATTTTGATACCAGTAAATAAGAATTTTACAATTTAATAGGCAAATGAACCAAGCTTAAAACTAGTTTGTGTTGTCTATAGTTACTAGAATGTAGCGTTTTAGATGTAGCGTCTTCATTTTAAAGAAGCGAGCAGAGCTTGCGCAGCAGGAAAATCTGTGTGATTTGTAAACCTCTGCATAAAACCAACCATTTAGTACTGCAGAATGCGCTATAAACCGCAATGCATTGCGCTGTTGCCTTAGGTTTTGATTCCTTCTGTCTGCTTGAATTCCAGTAGAAGATCAAAATCCGAAAGCTCTCCCGCGATGTTTTAATAAATTGCTCAACAACTGTTAAGGAACTGTTAAATTTTGTGAAGAAAATAACTAAGTATCGTAATTAATATGGGGGATAAGTACATATGTAATATAGGTAGAGTATTATATTTACCATGCGAAATTGTTTGGATATCAACACATGGAAAATGTCCGACGGTGAAAATTTTTTGGTCACAAAAAAAGTTCTATCAAGATGAAATGATGGCAAGTATGGGTTAAATTTAGTTTGTGTGAAGGGTTTTTTTTTTTGAATTTAGGTTGTGTCGTTGTATTTTGTAGAAGTTTATTTTATGTTATTTATTTGTTCCTCAAAGAGTGCATACAGTACTCTAATAAAAAAATTTCAGTTTTCCTATATGATTAGTAAGCATTATATTTATTAAATTTTGTAAAAACTTACCGTAGCAATATGTTATGTATTGTTTGTTATGTACGTACACTTTATGTAAAAAATATCATACAATGTCTCAAGCTTGAATAGTTTATGAAAAATTTGTCTCTCATGAAGTATGACTTTGACAAACCTGATACGTTT
This sequence comes from Uloborus diversus, assembly GCF_026930045.1. Lineage (NCBI taxonomy): Eukaryota > Metazoa > Arthropoda > Arachnida > Araneae > Uloboridae > Uloborus > Uloborus diversus. The sequence continues at coordinate 24,209,235 of NC_072737.1, read as the reverse complement.
TCTTTAAAATCCTATTTCACTCTATTTACATAAACATTTTGCATGATTAAATTTCTAAATCGTGCTTTCCCGAGTCGCAACTAATTTGATGTGCTTAATTTAATTTCTTGTAATCCTTCATAATGGACCATTTCCAAAGATCTACGTCAATAAGAAAGAGTTCTTCTTTATTGTTAAAAAAATATATAATAAATAATAATCTTATTTTGTTTAATTCAGTCAACTGTATTAAATTATGTATTTAAATCGAATCACTTTGATTTAAAAAAGCAGAACTCGGGTAGGAAGTAAAAATGCTGAACACTTGACAAAGTTAACCGCAAACTTATTGAAGTACGTTTTTACTAAATCTTTCAAGATATATTCAGCAGTTTTAAGCAGTGCAAAATGAGATCCTACAAAATTTATCCAATTCAAATGCTCATAGTAAACAGTTTTTTATACATCTGATCGACTGATTTTGTTTCAAGAGAAAAGGAAGTACACTTGCCAATTAATATATGTATTTTTAAACGTGAGACACCAACTTCCTGCAGAAAATGTCGTTAAAATTAAAATATTTTTAGTTGCCTTGATGAATTTATTTCCTTCAACCAACCTTAAGATTTTTTTGTGTAGCACTAATTGATTAAAACGAAGAAAACCAAACCTTCCTCTTAAACCAAAAAACTGAAACTTATTATTTTCCCTTGTACTTCAGATACGTTTGAAATAATTACGGACCATCAATTTCGTATCCCCTTATTTTGTGGACCTCTCAACGGCTTTGCACATATGCGTCTACGGCAAGTTATATAAAAAGCATTCATAGTTTTTATTTGTCTTTTGTTGCACAGTAACTCACCTAAAACTTCGTAATAACGCAAATGTTCTGAAAATTATGAAAATCATGTTTTCATTGGACAATATATCTTTTTTTTTTTTTCGCGTTTGTAGAAGGGTGGTGGGGTGGCACCACAAATTACCAACCCGGATGTCATCCATGCTAGATACGCTACTGTTGAGAAGTCCATATGTTTCACAAGAAAAGTAGACTTTTATTCTATCCCTTTGTTATGTAATTTTGAATTATATTTTCTTTTGGTAAATAAAAGGACGTGGGTTTAACTCGAAGTTAAAAAAAAAAAATAAAAATAAATTCCCGATTATCGGTGGAATAGTGTGGTGGGGTAACCTTGGATTATCCCCAAATTAGGTATAAACGAAACTATTACAAGTTTTTTTCAGCCTATAAAGATCAACAACAACTTGCATACATTAATACTATAGCCAAAACGATAAAAAATGCATGTAAATGCTAGAAATGAATCGCTCATTATTGCAAACGGATTGCACATACGCTAGCGAATTGCGCAAGAGATAAACTGCAACAGGTCAAGCTTGGTTGCACCAAAATTGCAAAGGGGAGAGAAATTGCTTCAAGACAGGTACCGTCACTCATTTGCGCATGTTGTGTAGATGTAAAGTATTGTTCGTTTTTCAACAGAAGACACTTCGCCACGCCTCCTCGAAATCAGAGTTTCATTTACGCGGGGGTGATAGGTACGCAATCCACGCGCTTCTAAAGAAGACAACCGGACAGCCTTAATTTGGGCCTGCATTTTAATGTGCAAAAAAGTCTTAGTGTCCTTCGCTTGTCTGTTGTCATTTTAGTTATTCTTACATTTTAAAAACCGCTGCTTTTACAACAAAATGCTATGATTTGAATGTACCTTCTGCCAAAAACAGCGACATAGAATCATCGGATATCATGTGACGAGGGAGGAGTTAAGTGCCTTCCTGTCAAAAACGGACAATAGTAAGTAGTGTAGATTAAAAAAGTCAGGATTCAACTTACCTGGTTTCGGTATCCTTTCAAATTTTGATGTCATTGAAAGGCAGGGAGAAAAAAGCGATAGAAATGTCTAAAAACAAATTTCGCACTTGTAAAGTTAAAATGTGCGCTTATCTACATTCAATTAATCATTGCTTAAAACCAAAATAATTTTTATTATTTTTAAAAGTATCCAAGACTGCGAGTAATCGGAAATTTACTGCGACAATTTAGTATGTTTTCTTACGGATCATGTGACGTATTTCAGTTTTCAACCCGGCCTGCATGTATTTAAATTTATCATATAAATTGCTTAAATTCATACCTGTGCACGAATATTTCTAGTTTTGCTGGATGCAATACTTGCAGTTTAAGTTTTGATTTAAAAAGTGTTACCTTGAAGTTGCTTTTATGTAGCCGTATATAAATGTCAGTATTTCAGTGCTTTGGTTTCTATAAATGATTTAAAACATTTCAACCTGGAAAAACTTGTATAAAGCTTTTATTTCTTTGTAATCAACAGTTTTAAATTTGTAATGATTGACGCTTTTACAATGATATACATTTATAGATAGATATAATCAAGTAAATATTATACTCTGAACCAATGTGTACATTGAGAACTATATTGTGTAACCTTACGGAACTCCGTACAAAAATTACACTTTACAAACATTCAGTATTATATACAATGCGTAACAATCCAGCAAGTCATGTCTCTGGGTACCTGGAAGATTGGACCCATTTTCAGTTATGGTCCCTTGTACAATATCTCGTTCAAAATGCTTTTTACATACACAAATTTTTATGAAAACAGCTTTACAATGAATTTAACAAAACAAGTTCTAATTATCAACAACTTTTATTTACATTTTCTTAGAACATTTTAAAAGCATCAGACTTGATAAAATGTTGGTTCCATTGTTTCGACTCCTCGAAGACACAAATTACGAGTGTTTACATTTTATTTGATCTCCAGCTTTCACTCCTCTTTCATGTTCTAGATTTGCTGTTTTATTTTTTCTATAAATTTTAACTGAGCGCATATTATAATTTGTCCTTTTGTAAAGAATACATATCTGTCGACTATTTTACTGAGCAGAGCGACGATAATATGAAATTGAAGTTCAGAAAAAAATGGGTTATGGCAAAATTAATAAGTTTAGCCTGAAAAGTATTTAAAGCGCTTTCAAAAGTTACGCAATGCTTAATAAATATTCTTTGGGATCGAGTATTTCAATAATGAAACTCAAAATACAGGGTTAATCATAATGAATGGGCCAAAAAGAATAGCGCGGTGTGACTGCCGTAATGGATTTATTTAGCTGAAACAAATTTATTCTGCTTGTACAATTATACAAGTTTTATTTGGCAACAGGGAAAAATCCTCGAACGACGAATTCGCCGCTGGAGGCGCTGTTAAACAAAATGTCGTCCATGCAGAAGAAAGCGTACTGCGTTTTCGAATATGCCAAAACTTCCTCAGTAACTGTTGGGCAACGACATACGTGAGTTCTTGAACGAACGTTTCTACCCCATCACTGGATTGGCCGTGCTGAACCACAGGATTTTACATGCCTTCATTGGCCGCCGAGAGCACCAGATCTAAAGCCCTGTGATTTTTTTTTTTTTTTTTTGGGGGGGGCTTTCGTTAAAGACAAGGCAAGGTGTTTATGCCTCCACTTTCTTTAGTACTTAGAGGAACTAAAGCAGCGGATAACTGCAGTGTTGAACTCAATCACAGGGGATATGCTATCGCAAATGCGGCAGGAGCTTGATTACTGTGTAGACATTTGTCGTGTTACCAGAGGGGCACATATTGAACGCATGTAGAAACTTGAATACATGTAATTTTGTGGCAAATTTGAATTTTCTAAATATATTAATTACAACGTTCACAATCATGTTTTCTTTTTATCCCATTCATTATGAATAACCCTGTATTTTTGTATCATTGTATTTCAATAAGCATTAAGATTTTAATGTTTGCGTCTTTGATATTCTAATTCAGATTCTTCTTTGACAAAGATTAAGATTCACAATTTGAAAATTATAGTCATTTACGGTCTGATTTACATTTTAATGGAATTCTAATTGAAAATCAAACTTTTTATTTTCATTTTTAAATTGAGATTTTGGCAAATGGGTTGTTTCTCAATTATATTCGTAAATGTATTACCCGACGTTTAGATTGGATGTATTTGTGTTTTATCAAAGAGACCAGAGCTGACTAAAGCCTAAACATAATTTTCTAATCAGACCATTTAATTAAATAAACAATTTAAGGCCAATTACAATGTAACAATAAGCATAAAATTTATTCTTTACGTTCAGTATATGCTGAAATCTTAAAAGCGTTATTGTATCACACCCGTAAACATTCGTCTATGAAATCAATTTTGCACCTATGCAAAACTTGTTCCTTTTTGCAATACTTCACATTGTCCTTGAACATCTCCATTTTTTCTCATTTACTAAGACATTGAAAGCAAATAACAAATTTAAAAAAACCTTTTTTTGGACAGTTGTTATTATTTTACATCATTTTTATTTTAGAAAAAAAATGCTGTAAAATAATAACAAATTTCACTACATTTTGTTTTTCAAACTTACGCACAGCAAGCTCACCATTTCAAAGTTTACTGGGGAGGGGGGGGGGTGCTTCGAACCGAAACAGACGATACTCTTTACGTTTCAAACAAAAAAACAACAAAATAAATGCAAGAATGCAATTACGTTATGTTTCGGAGACCCCCCCCCCCCCTCCATCTTGATCCTCAAAATGACGAGCCAAGACACAATTACTTTCAACATTTTTCTTTCAAGATTTCTCGAAGAAAATAACAGATACTCAAAAATAATTTACATTTTCAATTACATAATATATTTCGTCAAATGTAACCTCATCACAAATACTGAAAGAATATTTTTTATTCAAAACAACTTATAAATCAAGCAACTATGTTTTGTTTTGCAGATCTTTATATTCTGGTAATCTTTATTCAGTACTGTAAAATATAATTTATCGCTTCCAATAAGAAACTTGCTACCGGTTAGACGGTACAAAGTGATTCACTCACGGCTAAAAATTCTCAAGTAGACGGCTTTTTAACATTTATTTATGGATTTCCATTCAGTTAGATTCTTTAAATTTACTGAGAAAATTTTAACTTACTCATTTTCCAACCTCAGAGAAACGTAACTTTCTGCAGCGACGAAATGTTATTTGCGAATAAGAAATATTTCTTCACAAAATTTTGAATTAGCTATTTGCCACTTGTCTTTTTGCAAGAAACTTAGCAAATATTTGATAATGTGTTTTTATTTCAAAGTAAAATTCTACCTTTATTTTTTTATATCAAGAATATCGCATATTTTCATTTCAAATTTATCATTTTCGAATGAAATAAGGAAGTGCAAAGCTGTTTCATATGTTTCTAACTGACTTCACCAGCCATTTGCACTATTTTTTTTCTTCAATTTAGTTTGGGGTCTTGACCGAAAATATTTTCCTCTTGAAGCAATATGAGTTATTTGAATTATCGTATGTGTTTCTTATCTGCACTTTATTTTTGGAATTATTTTGTTTTACTTGAGATAAAGGCGTAATTCAAAAAGAGGAGGATTTTCGCCTCTGGGAATAAATTATCTCAATTAATAGTTCCAAGAAATAATAATGCAAGTATTTTTTATAAAAATGAGGTGTTACAATTTTACGCATTATACCCAAGACTACACATTCTCACAGTAACCGAGTTTGAAAAATTTTACTTTATGGTTCTTTGTTAGGAAAATGAAATCAGGTTTTTTTTTTTCTCCCAGAGATTAGAGAGTAAATGAAAAGATCCGAATTATATCCTCGTAAGGTTGATGTAGGTAAATAACCCCACCTATAGAGAATCAGTTTAGAAATATAAGAAGTTCTGCACCAACAATACTCAACGGTCCATGCAATCCGTTGATCCCTTCAAAAGCAATTTAAAGCCATTTTAAAAGAGAATTCGTACAAAAAATTAAAATTATGCACTGAGTTTACCAATACTGTAGTAAAATACCCGGAAAAGTGATTTGCATCAAAATTTAATCCGTCTGAAAAATAGGAAGAATGAAAACCTTATTTGTTTTTATTTAAACTTGCTTTTATTTACCCCAGAGTACAGTATCTATAGGGGTAAATGAAAACACCTCAATCGCACATCAGAAATAACTGAAAAGGTTGCTGTTTATAAATAAATGCTTTTAGTAACCTCCCACATGGCAAGCAAAACTAGTTGAAACCGGTTACTTCGCGTTTGTAGACCTGCTTGAGAGGAAAACGTAAGATTTTCCTTTTATTTCCTTTAATTTAGACATCATCTTCAAACTCTGATGAAGTCCACGCGATTTTTTGGGAACACGCGGAACTCTCAGAATATCTTCTACTATCTAGTGGTACCAGCACGGCTTTGCCCGTAGTAAAAAATTAAGAGATCATTTGGTTTGTTTGTATATTTACAAGTAATGGATGATAAATTTCTCGTCAATTTGCCATGTTAATTTGCTCGCTCATGGTCGCAGATGGTAATTTGCTCGTCCACGTTATGATAATTTACTCGTCCATGTTATGATAATTTACTCGTCCGTGTTATGATAATTTTCTCCGTAAAATGTTCTTAAAATTGGAATAGAAAAATAACAAAATCGAATTTTCGAAAAAATGCTTCAAGGTGCTCCCCCCAACGCTACGAACTAATTTTGTGCATAATTTCAGGGAAATCAGCCGAACGGTCTAGGCACTATGCGCGTAACAGACATCTAGAGATCCAGAGATCTAGACATACAGACTTTCATCTTTATTATTAGTAAAGATAGATATATTACAAAGTCTTTGTTTGCCAATAGTTTAGTTTTATAAATTGCCACAAGCGTCGTAAAAGAGTTTGTCGTATACTCTAGGTTGCATTTACCTCAACCAAGCCTGCATTTTTTGAAATCAATCCATTGAATAGTTCTTGAAAGCATACATTTACGTAAGTTAAAGTTTTGAATATACATAGGTAATCCTTAAGTAAAATGCGCTAAGATTTTAACGTATTTTTTGACATATATATTCTTTACATTACCTGCTTCCACGCTCTTCAACATTAATGACTGCATAAACGTGATTAAATTACTTAAAAAAGGAAAATTAATCTTTACTTTAAATTTGCTGCAAAAGCAATTTTTGTTAAATTTTATTATCAAGCAACTAAATAAATCATTTCAACTCTACATTACATTTAAACTATAGCTTGTCTAAGACGTTCTATGTTTTCTACGTATCACACAAAAGTTTATTATTTTCGTTCATTTTTCAAACTGTTTTAACAATTACGTTATGAACAATTAGGCATGTTTTTTATTAGAAAAGTAACATTTTACATTAAAGCACTGATGCTTGGTATTTGATTTTGTCATTACAAAGTTGAATATTCAAAGTATGTACAAAGATAGACAAAGATCGCTTTGAGGACTCCATGCATGGATTTCATGCTCAATGGGAATATATATACATTGCATAGTATTCATGAACAACATTTTAAACTGTTTGGAAAATACAAGAGTGTTCTCGGGTCACACTCTCACAGAAATTAAGTCATGTTCACTACTTTTGAAGTTTTTTCAAGTAGATTTTTTTCAATTGATTATTTATCATTTTGTGCATAATAAAGTATCAATGGTTTGTACATAGGTCATTTATGAAGGATTTTTGAATATTTTGACCAATTTAAAGATTAGAGTGTGCAAATAACACAGTGGACAAACAAGCCTTTGAAAAATCGTTCTACTCATAATGAAAAGTTCTTATTACAGAACTAACATGAGAAAAAATCATGATTATAAAACTTATTTTTTTCTAAATTTCAAGAAAAAACATTTCTGTAACATTAATACAAAGGTGCAAGAGTAAAAATTCAGCAGCTCAAGTTAACTATTTTGAAGAAAAGTCTTATTAAAACTCACCTTTTTTATTAATTGTAAAACGCAAACTAGCTGACTACGAACGGAAGATAAACTATTTAGCCTTCTTTAAAATGCTGTATGATTTAATGTTGTTATTATTTTTTTTTCGAAATGTCTGTGATAGAATGAATAGCTTGAAATAGAAAATGATGAGACACTAATAAAAAAAAATTTTTTTTCAGGGCATTTGTTCTCAAGTAGGGTTGTACAAGTACTTTATTTTCATGTATGAAAATTCATAAGCTGATGAATTTCAGCAGTTAAATTACATTTTAAGTCCGCATAGTTTGCAGTTAGGACATGTCATAGTGTCTTCGCATCAAATCAAAATGTTTTTTAACATTTGATACATAACTTAAGAACAAACCATTGATTCTACTTGATTACATAGAATTAAAAGAAGATTCAATAAAAAAAAATATATGATTACTTAGAGGAAAATATCATAGCTGATTTAAAAATTTCTAAGGCTCGAATATTACTTGTTCTAATAAATAAAATAATACCTTTTATGCAAAGAAACAAAACGAAATAACCAATGGTTTGTAGCATAGATTGTGCTACAAAATGTTGGTTTAGAAAAAATTACCCCTTACAATGTTCTAAAAAGACGTAAATTATGTCATAGTCGATGCGATTTTTCACGAATTTATCGATGAGCATGAGCGATAATAGTCCTCATTCTATACCTGCACCGGAGCATAGCAATTGTGAAACTCGCTGCGAAAATCTGGTAGCTCCAAATTTCAATTTTTAAATGATCCGCATTAAAGCCTGAAACACAAAATCGCATTTTAAATAATTTTTAATTTTTATTTTGTATAAGTGTAGTAAGACGCACATACCGTGAGTTATCAAAATATAAAAAAGAAAAAAGTGGATTGGTGTTTTTACCTTTAATTCAGACCTTTTCAAAACATCAAAGTTCGAGCTACTTTTTTTTTGTAGCAAGTCCTTTGATTTTTTTACAATCATCTTATACATATAAAATCTGAGTATCTACCTATCTATGTCCAAGCTTCTTCTCCCGAACGACAGTGAACTGACCATCGAACCAGGTATCGATGGATTCGCAATCTTCCCGTCTTCATGTTTGGCTATTTAACATAATCCTCCGATAATAATTAGCGCAGATATCAATTAAAAACTAATTATTATAAAGCATGGATTTCGACATAAAATCCCAATTTTTCGAAGGCTTTCCTCCATTCACATTATTATTCAGTGCTTCATCTCAACTTTCCGCAACAATGCTTTTATTAAAATTTGTAGTTGTAGCGTGAAGAAAATCATTAAATGAAAGATTTGGTGCCATTTTTTTTTTCTCGAATATAAACAAAAAAATTTTTTGGTTTTTGTTTTGAGGCTTTTCCTGCAATCGGGGGTTTTAAAATGTTTACTCTTTGGTTATTTTTCCGCAATCTGCCACAAAATTTTATTGATTTTTTTTTTTTCAAGCCTGATTGTTGAACACGCGTCACTAGACATAACTATTATTTTCGAGGTGCTCCGTGCAAAGCCGGGCGACGCAGCTAGTTTGATGTTAAAATAAGTATTTCATGTAGAAAACGTTGTTTTTCACGGCGAGTAGTGGGAAGATATAGAAAGAGAAAAATCAGAGTGAAATGCTTTTTTTTAAACAAAATGAAGCTCTATAACTTCAGTTACTGAATTTGTATACAGAAAGAATAAATTACGCATTTTTTTTCTCCTCCAACTAAGTAAAAAATGTTCTTTTTTTATTTCTAAAAATTTCAACGTACAATGTTTCTTTAGCTGCGTAGGTATCTTAAAGAAAAAAATATAATGTACAACCTATGTTAAGCCAGATCAATTAGTAAAAGTTTTTCCTTTGTTTTTCCCCTTAAACTACTTAATTTCCACAATTCCTCCAATAGTGAAAACATCTTTTAATTATGATAAATCAAAAGAAACTTTTAGAAAATAAAACCTCAATGTTCCCGGATATTCAAAAAAATACAATAGTTTTTTTTTTTTTAATTTTTATTTTTTACCTGATGAAAAAAGTTTAATTCGAAGTTTTTTTCTTTGTAACCTCCTTATATCAAGACCTACATAATCAACGAGAAGGAATGAAAAATGATATAAGTCCTTTAGGTGTCAACATAAACTAAACATACATATGAAAAGAGATTTTTTCTCTTCCTTTCAGAACTTTAAAAAAGCGTTTGAGAAGGATTTTACTGTTTGGTGTCAGATACAATGATCCAATAGCTATTTCTTTTTAAAATTCCTGTTATTGATAAATGTATGCTGCATCATTTTGTCACCGAAAAAATATTATTCATATTTTCCAGAACGACAAAGTTATCGATAGCTTTATGAACGTTTTGAAATTAGATTAAAACAAATGAGGTACGGTTTTACTATTGCGCAAGTGATTTTTGATCTACAACTATACAAGATATTTTTTCACGATTTCTTTTTACTTTTACAATAGTAACAAGCATGCTGATTGAACTGAACCGTTTTTGAAAAAAATCTTTTTTTGCCTTATTTTTTAGCGTAACTTAAAGGAAAAGTTTTGCGTAACACAGTAATCGAGTCAGCAGAAGCTTTCGTTTTCGCTAACAATTTTGTGAGTTTGTTCCTTTTTCCAAATATCAATCACAAAAAAAATTAATTGAAAATCGGTAAATTTGGTATTTCCTCATATTTGCTTTTCAATATGAACTTGTGTTTCAGAATCAGGGCAAATTCTCTTTTTGAATTAACTCGATGACTTTAAATTTGAGAAAAAATTGTAGAAAGATGGAAAAAAAGCAAGCAGACCATCATGCTATACGAATTGTTAGTTTTCGAAAGAAACAGTATTTTATTGACCGGAAAAAGTTGGGATGGTTAACTACTGACTGACTTTGTCAGATCAAACGTCTTGATATACTACAACGATTAACGTAAGGTCCACATCCTTTTGCAGACACATGGTTATGCCAATCGCAAACCAATCAATTAGAAACACCTGTTCAAGACGTCGAGAGTTTAGACCACTCTTATCTCCTTTCTATTTATGGTAAGCCGCCAGTTTCCCTGTAGTTGCGCATTCATGACACATGGCAATCCCCGTCGCTGCATCCTGGTGTAGTTTGCTGTTCTTTTAACTTGTTAGTTTTCTTGCTGGTTCGGCGGATTAGGCTTCGGCTGCGTGGCTTGCTAGACTTTTGAGAAGTGGACTGTTGAGGGGAAGGCTCTGGACTACTTTCGCTTTGAGCTTCACGTTGAGGACTTAGACTACTATTAAACCTATGAAGAAAAGGCAAAACAGTTGCTCGTTATTCCAAAATAGATTTAATGAACCAGTTAACTACAAATGATGAACCGGATTTAAAAAACAGTTTTCGAAACTGCTGCAAATACAACAAAGTTTTTGCATGAATTCGAAGAGAAATAATACCAAGTTTTTCTTCAATAAAATTAAATTACACAAATGAGCAATGTGAGAGCATAAATGTTGGCTGTAAAGGCTATTATTTGCCAAATAATGTTGGCAACGCTAAATTTTTCAAGCGCGCGAGAAAGACTTTAATAACTGATTTGTTTTGATATAGTTAGTAAAAATTTGAAAATAAAGACGAAATGTAAATTTTAGTTTTTCGTATATATTTTATAACTAGGTAAAAAGAGGCATGCAGTCTGACCAGGCGGAAGTAGACTCATATATTAGTTTTTAGGGATGTCAACATTTGCAGGTGCGCCTATAAATTAAGCAGAGTCACATTAAAGTGAGCAAAACGCGAGCATCAAATTTTTACTTCCTCCCTCATTTATATAAACTCGTCTTAACTGGACGTTCGACAATTCCACAGACACAATGAGCAGACGGTACGGGTATTGTATTTCATTCACTGTACAAACTACATGAAATACACCGTCAGCTCAGTCAATTCCAGCCGAGGACTGCAGTTTCGTGCTTATTAGCACTCATCAGCCCGTGCTAATAGGCACGAAACTGCAGTCCTCGGCTGAAATTGACTGAGCTGGGGGTATATTTCATGTAGTTCTGCCTTAGCCCTGGCTATAGGGCGTAACTTACTTACTGTTCAAACTGTTCAATTATAATTGCTTAATTTTGGAGCCTTTTGTTACATAACATCATCTAACTTGTAATCCATTTTGTTCCCCACATTTTGACACACTATCAATGGTTTGTAAGGCTGAGCAAATGCGTTCTTAAAGTTTTGACTTTAGGGGTTTATAAAACGTGAAAAAGAGTCATAAATTGTCTATGCATGGAAAGCGTAAGCGGTGTAGCCAGACTTTGACGTAACCACATGAAAAGAAATCGCATGGCATGAGAACCGTGCAAATTACATGTTCGTTGTGTGAGAAGGCTCAAACATCGAACTTAAGTTACTGAAAAAAAATTTTTTTTTTTGGCATGTTTCTCTTTACAACCATGCATCGCTTACTATACTATGTCTAGTAGTTTCAAAAACATTACTTGAAATCAGGTCCATGAGTTGTGATCATAATGTATTTTATGCGATATTGCGGAAAAAACCGCTGAACCATACTCAAGTAATTTTACTGTAAAAAGAATCAGTGAAACAGACAAAATATTTAAAGTAACACGAAAGGAAACGTAATCTGAAGTTTAAAAATATTACAGACCGTGTTTAAACTGTTAGTAAATATGCTTCTTATAGCAAGAAAAAGATTCTCAACATGCGTCTAAGATACATTTGCTGGAGTTATCCAGAAATTGTTTTCGAGGATTCATGAGTTTGCATTTCTTTGTCGCATGCAAAATATGAACAAAAACATGTAATCATAGAATCTTATACATAAACGTAAACACAAGAAACAGTTAAAAACTAGTTTAAACAAAAACAATTAAACACATGGAACAGATTAGCATTAATATAGTGATTAATGGAAGCAGAAATATGAAAATGTAAAAACGGAGCTCAAAATTCGAAGTCCTACTTCTAAAACAACCGAAATCTTATTTTTGAAAGTATACCTGGAGGAAAATCTTTATTTTTCTGTGTTACAAACACAAGCATAGAGCTTCTTCAACAATAATTAGATGGTTATATCAGTGAAGAAAATGAGAAAAAATAAAATTTGGAACATTTTATCTCATTCTTTTCAATCTGGCTTTCCCTGAAATGGTACACGAAGTTTTTGTTCGTTTTCAAGAATTTTAATAGAAACCGTTATTTCTCCGCTTATCTAGAGAAATATCCAGTGCAAGTAAGAGCAATAAACTCTAGTTTCTTCCGCTTTAGAAGTAACTTTGAACGAATTGAAATATTTTTCCAACTTTTTTTTTCATTCATTTAATGTGTTTTCATATTTTTTGTGTCATTTGTAACTTAACACAAATTTTTGTTCTCTCTGTACTACTTATTTAGAATCTGATCTATTCGGTTCATTACTGAACGCCTGACATCATGGGCATAAGCGTTCTACAAATGGTTCAAATGATTCCCACGCAAAAGTTTATTTATATTTTAAGTAATAAAAGTTATTTCTTACTACTACTTAAGCAGAGAAAATATTTTTTTTTCAAACCATTAGATGCAAACCAATGTCTTAGTTCAATTATAAATTAGCAAAACAGAATATCGTATAATTTGTAACAAGTTACATTATTATCAAAGTCAGGCTCTTTGCACGAAAAATGTTACAATATAAGCAACGCCAATAAGGACAAATACAGGGTGGGGAGTGGGAACTTCTTTTTTTGAATTTAGCGTGCAAAAAGTTTGGGGGATCACAGAGTGGTGGGGACGGTCTCGGCGAAAGATCTGAATGAGAAGTTTTGTTACATCATGCTTTCATTTGCCATCATGCTTTGATCGAGACAGCATCGCGCTTTTACTGTGGAGGCGTATTTTTCTAACAGCAGCTCGATCGGGGGGACTCAAACTGACATGCACGCTCGCCTGATTTAGCCAATGCTAATTGTCACAACATGTTTTATGATTTATTAAAATGTTGCGACATGTTTTATTAAAATTAACTCATTCTAATACCTTTTCTTTTTAAAAAAGAAAATACCCTTCATTATTTGAAATGTATTAATCATGCTTTTATATTATATGCATATAAGTCATGTGTTAAATGACAAATAACCAGATTTTAAGAAGATTGAATCGGAAAATCGATTGAGTTGGTTCCTTTTTTCATATCCGTTTCAAAATAACTGTCGCTTTTTGCCGTTTTTTTAGCAGTTTGGAATGCGACCTTGGCTAACCTTGGCCGTGAACTTGCTGTAAACAGGAAGTGCTTTGGGCGTTGACCTAGTTTCTATACTCCTTCTTCCCCACATTTGGATTAAATTAATTGTTTTCTGCTTGAGCGACGATGAAAGTGGCAACAGCATCTATGGATTTTTGAGAGGTTATAAAAGCCTGGACTCTTCGAACTGGAAAGAGGTCTTCTGGTGAGTTTTCTGCAGTCATCTCCATCTTTTTCTTCTGCGGGCGACTTGAGCTCACCGCGCCCCGACGAGGACTTTGGAAGATGTCCATTGGCATCGAAAGATGTGTTTTCGACTCCCGCAGCTCTTGTTTGGTTCGGGCCACCCTAACGATGTTGGATCAGTGAACGCAGAAGTACGCCGCTAAAAATCTTAGTCCCCGCTGACAGGCGTGGGAAGACATAGCCACCAATGCCTTCGCATCAAGCTTCCGACGAACTGTTTTCAGTGCTCGTCGCATGAACTACTTCTGCCTTTTTTTCAAAACGCCTGCACTTTCCTTTGGTTATTGGTGATGCGAGCCTGTACTGAACCTTTTTAGCTTTTTGTAACCTGAGTTACGATATTAATGGACTACGACTGTTGTGTGTTTTTGTAATATGAAATTCTCCGGATTAAATGAATACTTCTGCCAAATGGTTGAGTTCGTTTATCTTTTGATTTAGTGTCCCCTTGTTTTTCTTCTCCAGGCAGTAACGAGCCTGGTAATAATTGCAAAGCCCCTTTCTGTGTCTTAACTTGCACCTTGTAAATTATTTTAATCTTTTGTTTTTTAAAATGCCTTTTCTAAATTGTCCTGGGTTTGCTCATCCTGTTTTATCCACACGAGCCACATACTAAGTCTTTTATTTCGTAATATATCTATGTGTTTCCCCTGGGTGCTTTGCATGTCACTGCCGGATTCCTCTGAATTTTTTGTAGCAGGAAAAATATTTAACTTACGTTTTGGGTTTTTCACAACGCAATGGTACGGCCAAAATTGACCTTTATATCTGTAATTAACCTATCACTACACTGATTTAGCCCCCTGTGACTATTTCATGTGCGGTTATCTGATGTCGCGGGCTTATAACGATCCTTCTCGAACCCTGGAGGTCCTGAAGAACCGCTTCCGAGCCGTAACTGCGTAACCGGTCGGCTCCAAAGAGTTGACCAAAACTTCCGAGTTCGACTGAATCAGTCTATTGACAATGGAGGGCAATACAGTTGTCCCTCGTATAACACGGTTAATTCGTTCCGTGTAGTATCAAAACCGTAATATAGGAGACTTTTTTAAAAGCAACATTTTTGCTTGTTTTTAATACCAATTATGTATGTGCATGAGAAAAATCAGGTTAAGATATATCGTGTTATATCGAAACCGTTTTATACGAGACTTACAAACAAATGTAAATCAAGGGATGTCTACTGTGTTAATCAAGACCAAGTTTCATAAAACAAACTAAAAACTTATTAGAGTTATCAACCATTAACAGATTGTATTCAACAAAAATGAAATTCCATCTTTTATAAATATCACATTTGAGTTATATCAAAACCACGAAGTATTAAATTCAAGTTTCGTACCGGAGGATGTAATATCGAAACCGTGTTGTAGAAGTACCGTGTTATACAAGGGACGCCTGTACCTACAAGATCTTGTTTTTAAAACAGTGTAACGCATAATCTCCCATTATGAACGACAGGAAAAAGATAATAATAAAGAATTTTTAGGTATGTACATTTTTTAATTTCATTTTCAAAAAAGGAAGTTCTCGCGCATCACCCTGTATGAGCTAGCAGTAGCAATAAGGATAAATAATCAAGTGGATAATCTTTATCTCCTAGGTACTGCCAACGGGGGTGATATCTCTCAAAACCGGTCAGCCTATTTTTTATACTTTTCCTGATCCTAATTAAGACGCTTATATTTTAACGAGTTTCATTAGTTTTAAATTTCAATAACGAAAACATTGTGATTTTATTTCTATCGTTGCTTATACTTTACTGATTTATTTTAGACTAGTGGTAGCCGCACGGCTTTGCTCGTAATAGAAAATTAAAAGGTCTTTTAGTTTGACTGTATACTTACGAATAATGTGTGGTGAATTTTCTCGCCAATTGGCTTGTGTCCATGTTACGGTTCCACGTTATGATAATTTCGTAATTTAATCGTCCATCATATGATAATTTTGCTCGGGAAAATGTTCTTAAAATTAAAATAGAAAAAGAACAAAATCGAATTTTCAAAAAATCGCTTCGAAGTGCAAACTCCCATGCTACAAACTAACTTTGTGCCAAATTTCATGAAAATTGGCCGAAAGGTCTAGGCGCTATGCGCGTCACAGAGTCCTGACAGAGATCCGGACAGAGAGACTTTCAGCTTTGTTATTAGTCAAGAAAAGACACTGAAATTGTGTTATTCATGCGTTACTTTTAATACCAACAAACTGTCCTTTTAATACTATTAGAACTAAAGTTAAAGAATTTCAACTGTAGAATATACTTCCCAATGTATTGTGTTCATGTTACTTTATTCATGTTATTTATGCAAATTAAACTTTTTCTAATGATAACTTTTCGTGTCAACAGTGTTTCAAAAACCTATAAAGTTGCCAGTGCTGTGGCAGTAAGATAGTTTTTTCTTGGCACATGCGTGTAATTTCAATAATTTTTAACATGTTTTCACCTGTTTAATAAATTCTGTTCTTGTTTTAACCTTCGTGTGTTTCTCGTCCTCTTAAGTTCAGTTGAAGAGTGTGTTGATGTAAGAGACACACATTGGCTAAATGTCCCGTATCTGCACCATGGAGGGATGCACTAAGAGTGCCACAATACAAAATCATTAATTTTCTTTTTTTTTTTAAAATTTAGCTCAAAGGTCTTCAAACAACGTTATTTTCTTTGTAAAGTACTGTCTGACCACGGATTGTATGGAAAGACAAACATCCGTTTTACCGCTGGAAATAGACGAATCTGTTGTTTTTTACCGATGTCAGCTTTTGCAGAAGCATAGTCTCATTCAAATGAGCGGAATACGCGCATCAAATTTTTACTTTTCCCCCTTATTCACATAGATTCGTCTTATCTGGACGTTTGAAAATTCCATGCAATCCGTAGTTGGACAGTAATGACAGATTTTTTTGTTCTAATATTAACCACTGGAGAGTACAGCAAATTCGTCCAAATGAGTATATGTTTTGTTTTAACAAACACTGTTATTAATATAGCGGTTGTTTAACAATTGAGCGAAAAAAGTCTTAGAACGCAAAGTGAGCTGTATCAAATTACCTAAGGTTTTTTCCAATTGAAACGTGTGTGCTAAACCTCCTCCTCAGAGCCTGGCTTTCACTGGGCATTGGTATCTTTGCCAGTTGCAGAAACGAGTGGAAAATATCTCTTATATTTACATTATCTTTGGCAGAACATTCGATAACCTTTGCTCTGACTTTAGGAAGCTCACAGAAAACCCATTCATTGACATCTTCTTTCTTCACTTGACGACGATCCTCCGGAACGTCATTCTTGTTGCCAACAATCTATAAGAAAGAAAACCATAAATGGACGTTTTGATTAAAGGTTAAATAAAAGCTTTCGTAAAAGGATGAATCAATTTTTTAGGTCTTTCTACGTCACGATTGTGACGCTATGTTACATAAAACTAATTATATTAGCTTTAAAAGACATAATTTATATCCACCTTTTCGTATTGAGTGCGTTGATTTCCACACTACATGCGTTGAATAAGAGAACGTATACCACTCAGTTTTTGACATCAAGCCCTAACTATTTATTATCTAAATTTTCATGCTTCTTACCATTAACTAAGCTGTGGGAAAAAAACGTTCTATGTCGTAAGTTCAATGTGATTTCATTAACGGTTCGAATGTTTTGATTTTTCTTAAAAATCTCGAAATTTTTAAAGGGGTTTTGGTAGTTTTCCTTGTTAATATAATTTTTACTAAATTGTTACTTGTATTTAGGATAGTAGAAAAAGATGATAAATCTGTTTACTCCAAAAAAACTTCGTAGATGTCACGGCGCTGCGAAGTTTTTAGTCTTTGCAAATCCTCCCCCCCCCCCCTTGTTAACCAAACGAAAGCTGTGGGCTAAAGCCTTCTATGTCTAGTAAGTTCAATGTGATTTCATTAAAGATTCGAATGTTTTGATTTTGCTTTAAAATCTCGAAATTTTTAAAGGGGTTTGGTAGTTTTCCTTATAATTTTTACTAAATTGTTACTTGTATTTACGATAGTACAAAAAGATGATTAATCTGTTTACTTCGTAGATGTCACGGCGCTGCAAAATGTTTAGCCTTTGCCAATCCCCCCCCCCCCCCTTCATTTTCCAAACGAAAGCTCTGGATTCATGACTTAGTTTATAATAACGTCACGTTCAATAGCAGTTCAAATAGAAACTTACATGTAAAAAATGGATCAACTTTTCTACTAAAACCTGGTAGTGTTCTTTATAGGATACTTAAAAGGTCTTTGGATCGGCACTCAAGGTATCTTTTGTGATTACTAAACTTAAACTTAGAAAATCGTAAAAAAATAAATGCTATAATCGATTTTTTCCTTTATTATAGAAAAGAAATATAGTTATACTTTCGTGGCATCACGACGTAAACTACTTTCCGTCCCCTCATAATAGCTTTCCCTTTTAGACATTTTAAAGACTCTACTAATGCTTTAGTGGTAGCTAGGTTTTTTTTAGAGCAATCACGATTGCTTATTGTTCTCACTTGACAGTTATGAATTCCTATGATTTTATTTTCCCCTCGCCTCCCTCTGAAGCACCACCGTCGGCTGGCTGCCTCACTATGCTGCTCTTCTAGCGAAAACCATCTCCAAGTTGCGTCACTTACTTGCCTGCCTTTACACATACACTAACACACACATACACACAAACACACACGCATACATACAGGCACCTACACATACACACAAACATACCCCTCACACACATAAACACACAACTACCCACACACACGCACACAAACACACATGCCTACATACACATATCCCCACACACAAGCAAACCATGCCGCCCCCCACACACACGCCTACATACACACACACTCGTGATTGCGAAAAACATAATTTGAATTCAAGATGTCAACGTTCAAATTAATTTTTTTTTAATGTTATTTTTATTTATTGATTTTATTTTATTTTCAAGGCTTGGAACAATTCTTTGACATTTCTTACATAAAGTAAACTCCTTCCGGTAGAGTGAGTTACACGTAAATAGTAAAGACTATGACAGAGCTCAATTCCAATATCCTAAAGTTAAAATGGAAGATGGCAAGAAAAGAAGATGTGTCTATTTATTTAAATTTTAACATTTAGATTGTTTGAAATGAGAAAGGTTCAAGCTTCAACAGGTGGGTTGTTGTTGAAGTTTGGTGTAAGGATTGCCTTTCACTGCATCACTGAGCAGCTAAGAAAATGCAGTAATAAATTAAAGAAAAATATAATGTAAAATTATTACTTTAACTTTTGCTCAAAGTTTCTAAGTGATTAGTACACTTTAATCTTAGCTACACGGGTGATGCCACAATGGTTATTTCAGTTATTTGTCATCGCATCTGTGGACACTGTTAAGTCTGTGGAATTGGTGTCTACAGACTTGATATCAACAACATGACAAAAGCATACTTTTTAAAGCAATAGATTCCTGCTTTTTCTGAGAATAAGCCACATTTTCTTGCAATTTTCGTTAAAATTCATTGATTATTTCAAGAAGTATGGTTTTAATAAAAACTAAAAGTTTTTTCACCATTATTGGCAACTCTTGAAAGTCGGGTTTTTGCTCTTTAATTTCTTCGAAACACTGCTTTACTAAGTTGAAAGATTCTTCACTGTCCACGCTGTACACCAAGAGGAACGCTTGTCCGTTGGCTATTGATAGACGACGCATGGCTGGAAATTGTAAGTCACCAGCAGTGTCGAGAAATGTTACCTTCAACTGCGTCCCAGCTATAAAAAATTTTTTTTTGTTATAGTTTTTGCCCATGTGTAATACAGAATTTAAAAAAAAGTAAATAAAAATTGCTTTGAAAGTCTGTTGAATGACGTCCAAGGGAAAAATAGGTAATTGCACTTTCAATAACACAAAATGACTGTTTCAAGTCATTTAAACACATATACTCAAGCCTGTTTTAATGCGGTGGATAGGCAAAAAAAAAAAAAAAAAAAAAAAAAATACAAAAAAAATTACAAAAAAAAATCGTATAAAAAAAAACCTGTTCGTTTTATAAAGAACTACTGTGTGTGGTACCCACACGGCTTTGCCCGTAGTAGAAAGTTAAAAGGTCATTTGGTTCGCCTGTATATCAACAAATAATGGATGATGAATTTTTCGCCAATTTGCTATATTCATTTGCTTGCCCATGTTACGGTTCCACGTTATGATGATTCCGTAATTTATTCGTCCACGTTGTGATAATTTGCTCGGTAAAATTTTCGTAAAATTGGAATATAAAAAGAACAAAATCAAATTTTCGTAAAATCGCTTCGAGGTGAACACTCCCATACTACGAACTAACTTCGTGCCAAATTTCATAAAAATCGGCCGAACGGTCTAGGCGCTATGTGCGTCACAGAGATCCAGACAGAGAGAGATCCAGACATTCAGCTTTTATTATTAGTAACTAGTGGCACCCGCACGGCTTCGCCCGTAATAGAAAAATTAAAGGTCTTTTGGTTCGCTTGTATATTTACAAATAATGTATGGTGAATTTTCTCACCAATTGGCTTGTACCGACGTTACAGTTCCACGTTATGATAATTTCGTATCTCGCCAATTGGCTTGTGCCCATGTTACGGTTCCACGTTATGATAATTTCGTAATTTATGATATTTTTTTTCTTAAAATTGGAATAAAAGAAGAACCACATCGAATTTTCGAAAAATCGCTTTGAGGTGCACACCCCCATGCTACATACTAACTTTGTGCCAAATTTCATGAAAATCGGCCGAACGGTTTAGGCGCTATGCGCGTCACAGACATCCAGACATCCTACAGACATCCAGACATCCTCCGGACAGAGAGACTTTCTGCTTTATTATTAGTAATAAAGAAGATAAAGATTAAATCCATTTTACAAAGAATTTCTTCAATTGAGTCCCAATCTTACTGAAATTTTTATACACTGCATTAAAAAAAAAAAAAAAAAAATCGCACAAAAAAAAGGCCACACAAAAACGCGTTTGAATGTAGCACTTTAAACGCCCGAAAAACTGAAAAATAGAAAAGAAAAACAACTTAAATGTTTCTAAAAACACAATTTAAAAGTTTCAGGTCAATCTTAAGCAATTGAAAACTGTCTGATAGGGATTAAGTTTAAAATATTTCTGAACGGTGCGTATATATTCATAATGCACCCGTACTCAACAGGATTGCATAATGTTTTATTTTAAAACGACGCGTTATAAGTTGAAAGAGGTTTCGAAACATCAATCTAAAGAACATTTGAGCGCACAAAGTAAAATAAATCTGAAAGTCAACCTACATTAAAAATTTTGTTATGTGAACTAAGATCTATAACTTACACTGTATGAATTTCAGTACACTGCGCTAGTAAGTACATTTTCAAAAGAACTAAAACTGTGCTTGCAACAAAAGCTAAATACATTTTAAACTAAGCTTTTGAGGAAAACCATATTGTTGCTATAAATTTGATATAAGTCGTTTTGGATGTTGGTGAAAACTGGACGTGCAATAAATAGTAAACCAGAATTCGAAGAACAAAATTCTTTCCTAGGTATTAAGATTTAATTGCCCGTCAAACACATAATTAAAAACTTTCCAACCTGGAAAATTTTTTCACTTTTCTTCGATGTAATTAAATTTTGTGCACATTAAAATAAGTCAAATAGAAACAAGTTTTATTTATGAGGAAAAGATCCCTTCAGATCTGAAACAGGTCAACCCTGATTGGCTAAATTACGGTCAAATCCGTAACACGTACTATTATTATTTTTCAAGTACAGGAGTTTTTATTTCTAGAAAGTTGATACTTCATACTATGATACATAGGGTAAAAGTGGGAGAGATACCATACTTTTTGTATAAATTAGGTTAAAAATTTTTTTTAAAAATCATATAAATCAACTCTTTGTTTTATTTTGAAGTTGCACTACTATTGAGCATTAAAATTACCATTAACTGCATTTAGGGTTATACAAAAAAGAAACAAAAAAAAAAAAAATTGTAAGTTGACAGCCACCCATCTCTCCCATAACGTGTGGAAGAGACGCCATATAGTGTGGGAGAGATGCCATTTATGTTATTATTCCTTGCTCTTTATCTTTTTGCGGATTACTTCCCTACCGCAATTATTACAGTGCGGAGCGTACATTGCACATGACTCATACAGCCATTTTTGGCATAAGAAACATTTAATACAGTCATTTTTTTTCATTAAATAATTATTTTCCCAACATTCCGCGCACACAACAACTTCTTTTCACTTCACTGTCGAGCTAGGTAGTTTTTGGATTGGATAAGACTTCTCACAAATATTTGCAGGTGTTTCTTTACTAGTGGATGTTTACCTGGAATCAGAGCCTGATTACCACAGTAGCATGCGGGGCACAGGCCCCTGTTCTTAGATTTTAAAGGGGCCCAAAATCTCCTTAGTTTATCATGCTACTTAAAAATAAATAATGATTTCATTCAGAATCTAGAGTACAATGATGGCATTGATATTTTTGCAAAAGCAAAGACATGGAAAATTTGTTGATAAAAATTCTGCTTAAAAAATTGATCTCTTTGGTGCAAATCTCAAAACCACTCCAAGTTTAGTCTGTATTTACTATTAAAAGGTATATCATGAATACCTTTGATATTTACGGTAAACTGGCAAAGTTTAACTCCATCTTATATAATTATCGTATACTGTATATCTCTTCTACTTTTTAAACGTTGTGATATGAGGTTACCAACAAATTTAGCATGGTTGTGTTATTACGCAAGTATCGAAATATGGGTCCTAGGGGGGCCCTGAAATACAAATGAGCCCCATGTCCAATATCGGAATGATCGGGCTCTGCCTTTAATTTGATGTTTTTTGTAGAGGCAGAGCTAGAGAGTGGCAGCATTTTCAGGAGAATGTCAGGAGTAGCTACTCCAATTAAATCAGATATAACAAAGAAATTATCTGGAACGGCATTAGGATTGAGTGGGAATGTTCCACAAGCTTTTAAACCTGATATAGCATTTCCCACGGCATTCTATCAAGTTTTCGAGCTTCCTTTTTTTAATATTTCCTTTTTTACTTTCTTCTATATCTAATATATAGAAGAAAGTATTGGATTCGTGCAAATTTTCGAATTTCGAATTTTGACAGATTCGAACGTTTTGAGATGTGCTGAGTCCATTTCGACTATTTTTGGAAAATGTCTGTGTGTATGTGTGTGTGTGTATGTGTGTGTGTATGTGTGTATGTGTGTATGTGTGTGTGTCACGTCTGTGTGTGACCAGTTTTTTGTGGCCGCTCTACAGAAAAAACTACCGCATGAAATTGAACGAAATTTGGTACACATATGTGCCCATATGTGAACTTGTGCCCATTGGTTTTTGGCGCGAATTCCTCCAAGGAGGGTGGAGCAATGGGACGTTTTTTGAGTTACGCGTGCTTGCTATTCCTCAGGAAGTAACTGGCGGAATCGAACAAAATTTGGTCCACATGTTGCCCCTAACAAGAGCAGGTGTTAATTCAATTTTGGTGTCAATAGCTCAAACGGGGTTTGAGTTATAGAACGTTTTTTGTCGTCAATTGTGACTGCTGTATCTCAAGAAATAACGAACGGAATCAAACAAAAATTTTTTGACAAGTAGCCCTTAGTGGGTATAAGAGCTGATTTTATTTTGGTGTCAACAGCTAAAAAGGGGGTAGCGCAATCGCCCGTTCTTTTTTTCCATTGTGAGTGCCCTATCTCAAGAAGTAATGCTACGTTCTGGCTGAAATTTGGAATATATGTGAATCCATACTTAAACAGGCTTTGGTTCAATTTTGACTCCAATCGCTCCAAGAGGTGTTGATTTTTTTTTTTTTTTTTGCGAATAAAAATAGCTTTATTGCAACAATAAGAAAGATAAATCGTAATAGATTGTCGTCTGCGTATTTCTCGTGATTTTAATTGTATGGAAATGACCGGAAATATTATCTCAATGATTTAAAATTTTTAACTGTTGTCATCTTATGTTTGTTAATAAATAAAATATTTGTAATTATTTCAAGCAAGGCTTTTAAAATAACTTTCAGTTTTCGCTCTTTGCTTTGCTTTTACAATAATTCAGACATTGGGATGGTCGTCAAGTTTTTGCATGTGTAATTTTGTTTTTGTTAGGAATATTGCTTCCTCGTCAAGCATGGGGAGGGATCAGAAAAAGGAAAAATATAGAAGAAAGTTTCGTGATGGCCACAACATACTAGTTTTAAAAGTTATCAATAGCCAGAATTAAGTTTTCTTCACTCCAATGCCCCCTGATTACCGTATGCTTCCTCACGAATTTTCTCGGCATTCTAAAAAAAAAAAAAAAAAACAAAACACAGGCAAAAATAAAATACCTTTCCTTTACACTTTTGAAAAGTTTTGCATCCCTCCTCATTATGGGGGTGGCACATATGCATAAAGTACGTAAGTATTAACATATATTGCCAAATGCAGTTGAAATAAGTTAATAATAAGCTAAATCAAGCATTACCCCCCTCCCAATTCTTACCTTACGGTATTTTTGTTTTACATTTAACACAGCAAAGACTCGAAAGTTTCGTCGAAAAATGCTCGCACTAAGTAATCTTTTCGTCGTACACGTGTCACACTCGAGCACGGTCGAATAAGAACTGACCGTTAAGAAGGAAGCGTCTATCTTAATATATAAAAATCAATGTCCTGAGATTATATATATATATATATATATATATATATATATATATATCAACGCACAGCCAATACCGCTGAAGCCTCAGACTTGAAATTTGACATGCATGTCCACATAATTACGAAAGTATCCACTAAGAAAGGATTTTTCGAAATACCAATTAGTTCGGGAGAAATT
This sequence comes from Uloborus diversus, assembly GCF_026930045.1. NCBI lineage: Eukaryota > Metazoa > Arthropoda > Arachnida > Araneae > Uloboridae > Uloborus > Uloborus diversus. Next base: position 24,184,162 of record NC_072737.1, on the reverse strand, counting down.
AATTAAAACCCCTTAATTTCTGTAAAATTAAAACATGTCACTGAAATTTAAATCCCTTATTTTCGGAGGCTTTCCTCCCTTCAAATCATTATTCAGTACTTCATCTCAACTTTTGGTCGATAGCGAATTTTAAATTTGATATTGTTTTTGTTTCTCACGTGATTCTTCGAGGCTTTTCTCAAGTCAAATAATAATGTTTCTGTCTTATGCTTTCATTTTTTCAAAACTAGAAACGAAGTTTTTAAGAACATTATCACAGGCGGACTATCCTTTTGAATTTAGAAGAGTGTAGTTTCCTGTAAAAGTTTGCCTTGCAATAACAGTTAATAAGTCACAAGGACAGACATGACAGACATTAAAAGTAGCAGCGATCCATTTTTAGATAAGACTTTCACATGGCCAATTTTATGTAGCTTGCTCCAAAGTCAGTTCATCAAGCAGCTTAATAATTTTAGCACCAGAAAAAAAAACTAAAAATGTTGTATACAAAGAAGTTTTTGCATAAAAATGGGTATAACAGTAAAATGTGGATGGCCTGTGTTTGCAAAGATAATCAATACTTTAAAAGGATCTTTAATAATAGTTAAAGATCGGTTAAGGACAAGGGCATATATATATATAAGGAGTCCAGGGTCCCCGAGATCCTCCCAAAATGAGAAAAAAATTATAGGTAATTATTATAGGGGATTTTCGAAACTAGGTGCACCAAGCACTGTTACCCCTGCTAATTCCATTACCCGAGCAATGCTGGGTATACGGGAATGCTAGTAAGTAAATAAAAAAAGTAAGAAATACAGTCATATCTTTCTTAATCCCTGAATTAAAAAAAAAAAGCGTCTCTGCCATTTTTACCCTAATGAATATTCAAAAACTAAAAATAAAATCCAAAGTTTGAAACTCAGAGAATAAAGTGCAAATATATGCGTAAAAAAGTATCATTTGTACAGATGGATTGAGAAAAATAAGATTGAATCAGAAACCTTAGTGACATACATAATACACGTACAGCCGAATAAATAAACTTCAAGAAACTTTTGAACGAATGTTCATTTCATCTGTTGTTTCAGATACCCCACCCCACGAGTTGAGGGTTAAAATCAATTGTGTTTCTTCAAGGAGCTTTACTGACAGTTATATTGCCACAAAAGAACACGAAAGGAATCTATATATAGACAAAGTTTCTTCACTTCCATCATTAACAACCATTCATTTTCTTACGAAAAAGTTTTGAAGCCGAAGAAACAATTTCCATTTTATTCATCAAACAAAGAGCCCCGTTTTGTTGCCGTATTTTCAGTTTCATACAAATTGAAAAAGTGCATTCTGCTCAACTTGTTCACAAACCGCAAATTGAAAATAAAATAGGATTCAGATGGCCATCTTATTAGGGAAGGCAATATCTCAGAACTAGGAATATTTGTCGAAGTAACCGAAACAAGAAGGATCAAGGTAAATCCTTTTTCCAATCTTCGAATAAAGGAAACAAGTAACGCTGCTTTCAAATGCATTTCGGGCATCAAATGTTTTACTTAAGGATTCCTACGGAATCTTCTTGACAGTTTGTTTCCGTAACAAAATAAACAGGTTCGGATGCCTTAAATTGAAAATGTTTTACACAAATGAGATTGTTTGGAATTGTTATTCATGTTGGTTACTTGTTTTCGAGCCTTTTACTGCAGAATCTATGAAAAGTTTCGTTTAATACGCTGCCAAAACAAATAAACCAAAAGGTAAGATGAAAAAGTGATTTATACAAATGCAAGTTAGCCATTGTTTAGCTTACGTTCTCGTAAAAGTTTTTAGGAAATTACGTGAAAGAAGATTCAAATTTGGCTTCAAAAAATCCTTAAAAGGAAAGAAAAAATATATTAAATTCAGCAGGTCGATAAATGTTGAACAATGAGAATTTCGGAAGTTGAGTTATGATATGGGGGAGAATGTCTGACTGTTGGTCTATCTATACTCGTATTACCTACCCCCCCCCCCCCCCAAATAATTTGTTTCCAACGAAATATTTTGAACTCAAAAGATCTATGAAATAAACTCCCATTTTAGACATATTCGCTGATTTGAAAGCAAATTATATAGAAAGTTTGAGGAACAGCAAGAAGTCCCAAGAAACCAAGCCAGGAGGTGGACGGAGTCTGTTGAACATCACAAATCTTATTTTGCCAAAAACTTCTGGATTAAACCCGGAAACTGTGTTCTCAAATCGTCACTAAAAGCTGACTACATCTCTTGGATGGTTTCCACTTGGTTGCCGCCCCAGTTCTAACAAAATTTGATGCTGATCTAGTCGTTGTATCATTTCTCTTGAAATTGAGAAAAATAAAAAAAATAAAAACAAAGACAGAAATACGCATTACGACAGTTAAATCCTGCTTCCCAGTGACTGACGCTTTTGACATAACAGAAAAAATTCAGTCATGCACACAATACTTCAACGTAACCTTATGCATGGCCCCACTTAATACTTACGGGCCGTAGCAATCGCTGAAACCCATAGCATTAAAGGGGGCGCCACAGGACACCCCTTTTTTTACATGACTTTGCCATTGATTGGTCGATGCAGAGGTTCCTAGTGGCGCCTTTTGCGGTCAAAATGGGCGACGTCCAATCAAAAATGTAAACAAACTTTGAGACATTAAATTATGATTGGTGGATGCATGATCTGCATTGAAACGCTGAATTTGATTGGTGGCTGCATGAGCTGCATCGGTTTAGCAGAGAAAAGTCAAAAATTTTCAAGACCTGTAAGAGTATTTAGCCATGCGTCATGCTAGCGCGTTCGGTTTATATCCATCTTGATATAATCTATCCACTCCACACATAATAGACCTTGTATTGTCTTCCATAAATGTTTGCACACAAAGTAATGTGCAAATTATAAAAGGGAATGAAGATTCGAATATTGGGGTATGCAAAAAAGATAATCGTTTGATGAATCACAAACAGGCCGTGATAACTGTAGATTACACACACGCGTTGCGTTTTATATAGCAAAAAACTCTTTTTTTTTAATGCAACAGAATGGGAACAAAATGTCATTAATAAAAAAAAATACGTTAAAAAAATAACAAAATCGTCTAAAGGAAGTCTCAACCGACTGCGTAAAGGAAAACAAATACTATTCTGTCTTCAACAACTTGACCCACCGTGCTGTTAATGTTTATTCTCCTCTTGAATTACTTTCTGTGCTGATGGAGTACTTTTACCTACGAAATCTTAATAAATCAGTTAAGGAGGGGGTGGGGGAGGAATTCACTAATTGCCTTTTTTCCATATGACGTCTAATTTCATAGTTAAAATTTCAATATTGGAATAATGACCCAACATTATTTGACTGACATCGACTTGATTTGTTTTAAGACAATATCTATATAGAGTGCTTTTATTACAAATTTTCTATTCCTGGAAAATTAATAAAGCCTGTTTACGTTTTTATATGTACATATTTATTCATTTAATGTTAATTAAATAAATTTGATTCGTTAATTTTATATGTATATTTATATATATTCGTGTTTTTATGCAACTCGAAAATTTAAAAACCTATGCTCTGAAATTATTTATGCGAGGAAAAAAAAAACGGAATGCAAAATTTTGCTTTTGAGGCAATAATGAAGAAAAAATTACATGACGTGAAAAGATATTGTATAATGTTAACCGAAAGGTTAGCACTTTTCCCGTCCAAATAATTATTTTTGCTAGAAAATAGAAAGTAAAGATTAAACATTAAGTAAAAACGATATAAAGATTTTAAATAGCTCTTCAGACTTTTCGATGAAAAACTGATTCCGATAGTAAAAAAATAAAATAATGGTAATTTATTAAACCATGCAATTATATTTATTTCGCTCAACTATTAATTTAAGAGTGATTTTTCCAAAATCAAATAGGCAGTTACAGATCTAGAGCAAAATCTTTACATAAAGTAAAAAGTTTATGTTATGAAAGTCGACTAATCTAACCTTATTTCTGCTAAGTTTCTTAAGGTATCGTAATTATCCTCCGAAAAGCAATTAAAGACCAAAAAAACTTCAGAAATATTTCTTCCAATTACGTAACTGCTAAAAACAGTTTTGAAAACTCGAAGCTCTTTCGAGAAATAACTCCAAACTAAATTAATTATAGTTTTGTGATGCATTAGATAACCAAATTCAGCACGCAATGCGAATGGCTGCAATCCTCATACAGTTTTATCCAAACGAAATCATTCAATGCTTAAAGAAATCTAATTTGCGCTTCAAGAAAGGTTTTAGATAAATCGTCCTGCATTGAATACGGAAATTGATTTAACCACTGTTTAATCATCACTTGAAGTGCTCCAATTTCAAACATGATATTTTTTGAAACGAAGGGAAGCGCCGGATTTTAGAGCTTTTCCTGAAAATACTTTATTATCTTTAGAAAATTAAACAGTGAATGTATCTTTATACATGATTTAATATATGTGTAGAGTTTCTATTTTCCTAGTAAACATTTGCATTTGCTACGATTAAACATTAATGTCTAAATATTTTAAAGTTTTAAATTGATCAATATCGTCAAATTTTAGAGTCGATGTGAAATCTAAATGTTAAATTTTGCTTGGTTTCACAAAAGGAAAATTTTTATCCGAAAAAGTTGTTTTTTATCTTTAATTTATTTGAAAGACGTTTTGCATCCAGTAATTTAAATTTTCAAATGTCTACATCTTTTGTATTTGATTACTCGCAATTCAAAAGAACCATACTGCCGTGAGCAGGTAAAAGGCAGTAACTGCAAATTTTTCATTTTCGGCTAATGGCTACTAAAAGTTCTAAAACCAAGGTCGACCTTATTACACAGGACATGCGCGCTGTCCATTGCTTATTTACACGTTGTCCAATGACACCATTTCAAGATGGAATTTTGGGTATAAAAATACAAGTTACCTTCCATTGTGAGGAGATAAAATGGAGGGAGTGAAGACTTTCAGTTATGAAACCAAGACCCCAAGTCACGTGATAGATTTTAAAGCAAAGCATTGGAAGAAATCAGATCTCTTTCTCTTGTTTCACGCAAAATGTACTCACCATTCGTCGTTGTTGAGTCACATGACTTGGGGTCTTTGGGTCAGCTTTTGCTAAGCCAATGATTGGATTTGCTCTTTCTATTATAACTCATTCTCTAAGTTACCTTCCCATAGTTGGAGCTAGAGCAGAATTACACGCATAAACCACACAGCTTGTTACATCCTTTAATGAAATGCAGCTTCCCTCTGAACGCAACGGTGAAATTGCATTCACCAAGTATTTCATAACCAGGGTTCTCAATCTTTATTAACCCTCAAAGTCCTTCCTTTTTTTAGGTACCATTAGCTGTGTGTATCTCTAACAAAAAATCTTAAGTGTTATTTTAATGTGTTATATTAGAAGTGTTTAAGTTTAAACACGAGTATGTATTTAAACTGAAAACGGGAAACCTCATCTCAATGATAATTTTACTAGAAAGCATTTATAATTAGGCATAAATCAACAGTCTTCGGAAAGGGGGGAATTCAGGGCTTGTTTTTCAAGCACCGATGCTTGGCTGCTACTTGTTGAAACACCCAGCTGTAAAAAAGCATCTTCCACATTCTTTAATTTTATTTTTGCCTATCTAAGATCAAACGATATTAAGCTGCAAGGTAAATCGCTGCAATTAAGCTTAGCCCATAAGCCAGAGCTAAGGCAGAACTACATGCAGTATACCGACAAGCCGGTTGTGACATCAAAAGACTGCATTTTTGTCCTTTTCGTCCTTGTTATCAACTCATTAGTCCGGAATTGTCAATCAAGCTGGAGGAAAATGCCATCTCATTGAAGCTAAGAGTGAGAACCAAATGGTAGCTAAAATGAATTTAGCACGCTAGAGATAATCAGCAGCAATAACAAGCACGAAACTGCAGTCTCTGAATGCCATAACCCGGCTGTTTGTATATTGAATGCATCACGATAGTGTTCAAATTCTTTTTAAAGTAAATTATAGCATTATAGATGCATTTTGGTGTACTTTTGGTAATAAACTGCGTAACTTTTAAGATTTTCTCTAACCCAAAAAAGGTACACATGCCGTTAGTTATGAACCACTGATGTAAACTGACTTAAAGTTACTTGTTTGCTTATTAAACTTTTTATTTTACATTTCTGGTTTCCTCCTAAAGGGCTTAAATAAAGAATGTTACTAACTTATCCTCATATGTATAGTGGCGAATTCACTAATCGAATAACGCTGACGTCACCAACAATGAAACTCTCGCCACGGCATGATAATTTGGTAATATTTTTTGATAATCTTTCACATGCAGGGAAATGCTTTATTTTGACAAGGCTGAACTGGATCTGGTAACAACTGTTTTACAGGTCGACGTAATTTAAGGAGAACGAAGAAACGAAAAAGTGGTCAACAATGAACGCTACCTACTGGAGTTTAGGGTTCATCCAAGGGAGTTAGGGTTAAAATATCAACAATTAAAATATCAACAAACAGGCTAATGACGGATGAAAAAGGTAAAACAAAAAAATGCCGTAACTTATAATTTGGTTTGGAGCTTAGTTTATGACAGTAATTTTTCATTGTGTTTGAGGGAAACTTTCTTTTCTATTCCTCTGAAATTACATTACACCACAAACTGTCTGAAGCCTGTAATTTACCCTAAAGAAAACGCGTGGAACGGAATGTTTTACCCTTTTCGGTAATATTGTTAATCAACGCAAGGTAGCTATTCAAGCTCTGGAGTTGCGAATTGCTGCGTTCACAAGTAGAAACAATTTTCCCCCATGATACAATGACGGGCGATTTTCTAGTGTTAGAACAAGAAATTAGAACGCTGCTTGTAGTTTATCCGGAAAATAGACGGATGGTAATGGCCTAAATATTTAAGTTTCTACATAATGTGGTAAAACAATTTTGAATAGTTAACCACACAATCCTATCTAAAAGTAATATTCATAGCCGCGAGCAATCGTTATTATTTATCTACGAAAACCAGGAACGTTTACATTTAGCAAACATTTTGAGATTAACGCCGACTCCTCAATTTCCACTCTTTCCTCTTCCAAAAGCCACAGATGAAATCCACAGTTTCCCGCTGATCCCCAGAGGATGCGAACTTTAATTAACAGGATGCTGCTCTCTTCAATTCATATTAGAATTCTCTCAGCGATTTCAATCAGATGGAATGTTTATATTTCAAATGTAAAGGGTCGACGGGCGGAGTTGAAGACTAGTGGCCTAAGTAGATCTTCATATTTGAGGTTATTTCAATTGTGATACACCGATATCAGAATGTAGCCATCCAAAAGTGGAATGTTGTGATGAATATTTTTGGCCCTGGAGCGATCGTTCACGTTTTGGAAAATTAAGTGGATTCTTCGAGTTATTGCAGTTTTGAGTATACTATGTCGAATGAAACATGTGGGAAGTTGTATTCCATCGTTCCGAAGAAAGAGGGTAGTTTTAAGTGGTGGATATTTGAGAAATTTCGAATGTTTGTGAATTATCCGAGGAAAATCATGCAAAATAGTGTAAAGTACTCCATACTTAAACCACTCTTTCTGAAAATTTATTCGCAGTCCGTAAGTTAATAATAAAATTGGTCTTTTGCTCCAGGAATTGTGATTATAGATGTTTTCCTGAATAACATAGAATAAAACAGTACTACTACTAATAATTATAATCATGATGATGATAATGACGTTGATAATAATAATAATTATGATGAAAACGATAATAATAACGACGTTTATGATGATAATAATAGTTACAACAGTGACAACAAGGACAATGATAATTATATTTTCCTTTTGAACTTTATGAAGCATTTATTTTGAAACTACAATCCAAAGCTTTTGTTGGAATGTTTCATCTCAAATTTAAAATTTTATGATGGTTAAATCTGATGCTACTTTGAGGTTTAATCTTAGACTTTTTGAATGTTAAAGGAGTCTCATTTACTAATGTTTGATTAAACAGAGGAATAAAATAGTTTTTTCTTTGTTGCCCACAGTTTGAGGACGGTTTTTAGATACATGTTTGGTGCTCTGAATCGAAATATGAAATTAGTTTTTCTCTAGCAGCCTAATTTTTTCACATAAGTGTTGCTGTTTTAACCAAAATATACAGTTTTAGCTCCATTTCAGGCATTTCTAAAGCAAGTGTAGGCGTCTGAAAAATGGACTGCTTCAAGCATATTTGCCCTTTTGCCAGTCTGAAGTCCAGTTACTTTCAGGAAAATTCACTACATGCAGTGAATATCTGGCTAGTTTAATAACGACACCTCAACAAATTAAGGTCAACTTGTAAATTCTTGCTCTGCATATATGCGCTAAGCGTGATGAGTGACGAGTTGGATCTTTGTATATATTATTTTGAGGGTCCAATTAATATAGAGGGTTACCCTAAATAAACATTTTTCAGGGGTCTTCTGCAGTTAAACCTCATAAACGTAATCATTAATGAAGAACTAGTAGTGGTGGTTTCAGGGGTGGTGAGGTGTTGACCCACTCATTCAAAATACTTATCGTCTGGAGGCAGAGCATCCCACACTTGTACACCTTAAAAAGGTAAATAAATAAAGGAGAGTACCTTAATTTTCATTCATTTTCTTAAACAATGGACTACTACAATATTAGTCTTTTTGGGTCCCTTAAAAATCGGAAACCCATGGCCAACAGCCTAATTGGTCTGTTTGGTAATTGAGCTCTGATTTATTTGTATAATACAATAGGAATAAAAATTCCATGTTTCATTTTTTATTTGATCAATGGGTGTACGTAGGCTGTTCAATAAGTAATAGGACTAATTTTACTGCCGCAAAACCACTCATCGGAATGTTAATTTCTGTGGCATGAAAAATGTTTGTTGTTTGTATTAACAAAAGCTACCGATAGTTGGTGCGTACAGACTCATGTTCCTGAGTATCACGTGATTGAATTAAAGCCTGTTGGCGGGTGCCTACCAGACGCAGCCAGTTGTCGAAATGGAAGCGTCTTTGAAACAAAGTTATGCGATTAAAGTTTGTTTTCGTCTGCAAAAATCAGCGTCGGAGATCTTTGATACAATACGTGAAGTATTAAACGATGAAGCAATGTTTTGAGTCGGTAATTTTTGCTGGTATAAAGATTTTAAGGAAGGCAGGCATATGGAACGTATTGAACGTGAGGGACAACCTTCAAAGTACATCGTAAGGATCAACACTGCTGCTATAATCATCAAGGGGAATCGCAGAATTATTTTACATCAGTGATTTCTGGCAGTTTCATTAACTTACGAAACCATTACGAGGCAAACATTTTGAAGTTAACAAAGCATGTCTAAACTCTGAGGAGGAGGTTTTAAAAAAACTCTCACAAACTTAACGTTCACAAGTTTTTAAGAAGTGGACAGAACGTTGGAATAAACGCATTTAGTCTTACAGGTTTTTTTGAAAAAACCATGTAAATTATGACGATTAAAGTTGTTCTGTATTTTTTCTATAAATTTAGTCTTATTACTTATTGAACAGCCCTCGTAACTTAAACCCATGTTAAATATATTTTAGTGCTATATCATAGAAATTTAAGCTTCCGTGCAAAAACTGGTGACATATTTTAACTCAGGGTACCAAATTCATACAAAATCAGCTCCAAATACCGGTGTCACACTCCTGTGTTATTAAGCGAAATCATTACGCCTAGTAACAAATGCAAAATAACTGCGGTTAAAATTGTGGAATTATTGCTGAGTTAGGTCTTGACCCATTGTGAAAAATTAATGAACCTCCACCAAGTATCCTATTACTGCAAGATACTAAGCACAAGTCTGTGTCTTGGGCACACTTCAGGATTACTGCTAGGGTTTATTTTTCTCCTTTAGTTTAACGTCTTTCAATTTCGTAATCCTACAAACGCTGCTGCTTTAAACAGCCATGAGCATAACACTATATCATGCAAATGAAGTCTCATTATTCATGTAAATGTTCCTAGACATAAATGTCATGTTATGATCGTACACGGGCTGTTGCGCTATGTGAACTTTAATTTTCATGACTGTAAAAGGAATGCATTAGTTGTTCACCATTTCCATGGAGATAGAAATTATTTTTTTTAGAATATGAAACAAACGAGCTAATATGTGCATCACATTACTTCCTTTTACTCCAATTTAGTATTATTTCCCCATTACTGGCAATTTTAATGTGATTCAATAGTTTACTCTCTAAATATCACCAACAGTGGCGAAACTGAAGCCAAATTTTAAAAAATCGCCATTTTGGCGAAAAAACTTGGCGACCAAAAGACTGGCGATATATCGCCAAGTGTCCGACAAATTATAACACCACTTGAGTTTACAATGATGAAATTAACAATGATTTTCCCCCGAAAAAGGGGAAAAGAAACCTTTAGAAACAACTGGATGCAACCAAAAGGGGAGGTGCACAACTAGACTCCACTAGGAGTCTACGTACCAAATTTCAACTTTCTAGGACTTGCCGTTCTTGAGTTATGTGACATACATACAAACAGACGTCACGACAAAATTCGTTGTAATCAACTCGGGAATCGTCATTACGGAAATTTCGCTTGTCCATAGTTCTTAGGCACTTATCCATGTGTGGTCGAGTCGGAGGAAAAAAAAAACAATATTTATTCGGGGGTGAGTAAAATGGAAACTAAGGTCGATTTTTGAGTCAAAGTTTTTTCGCGAATACAATACTTCTTTTTTCGTAAAAGGAAGTAAAAATGCTTAATAGCGAACTGCTTAAAAGTCTGTTTTTTCTGACCATAACGTGTGACAACTTGTTCATCAAAAATCAGTGTTAGATACTTCAACAGATAACAAACCGACAGGCAAGCGACAATTGGGAATGAAAGGCGAAATTGATCATGAAGTCATTTTGGTTAATATGAACTCGGTAAATAAATAAAATTACAAAACATATTAACAAATTTTTTAAATATTTTATTCAAAAAATTAAGGCAGAGGGAGCAATGTTTGTCAGTAATACAATTTGAGGGAATAATTAATTTCAGGCAATCCTTATATTTATATGCAATATTCTAAAGGTCTGGTTACGTCGCCCAGAGACTGCAGTTTTGACCTTGATATGAATTCATCAGTTTGAAATTGTCAATAACCGAGCTGGAGGCAGAGGTAATAATTAAAATTGAGAGTGCCGACATAGTGGTAGCTAAAATAAATTTAGTACATCAAAATTCCGCGAGAGATGACATCATTTTCTAGCTCTGTTATTGACTAATCCAGACTGATGACTCCATAAAAAGGACGAAACTTCAGTCTCTGGATATCATAAACAGGTTTTCGGTATATATTGCATGTTATGTATCCTCACATTTTAAAACCTTGTTTCGTTCGGCAAATCTCAGCAAGAACAACTGTTTCATTTATTCACTTTCTGATTTAAATTAGTTTTCGCTTTATTTTCAGAAGTTCAAAAAGCGTAACAGTAGATTGTGACGGAAGATGTGAATCAAATATATATTCCGATTTTGAAAACACATTTTCTTCGTACAAACTTTGACAGATTTTTTGCTTTCAAACTCGTTTAAAAATTATATTTTGATTCGAAAATTCATTATTTACATTAATATTTCAAAAGAGTTTCTTCACGGTGCTTTCAAGAAAAACTCAAAGCAGTTTATTTAATGAAGTTTAAATTTACGGGATCGCCAAAGATTAGATAGTCGGTTGTCTTTGCTGCTAACTTTTGATTTTATTGGCCTCGTAATGTTTTGCTTCATGCTTCAAAACGCAGCTTCACATCTTTCTTGTGGACCTCTCGCTAGATTACTGAAATAGTTTAAGCTACCAATGTGAAGATAATCTCGGTTTTTATATGAGGATTTTTGCATTTAGTTTTATTATGTTTATTTGAGAGTGACGAAGATGGAACTGCAGTATTTAGATGCTGTAGCGAGCTGTTTAGTATTTACTAAAATGTTTGTACACTTTATTATTAGATAACGTTCATTCGTTTCAGTATGTATTGGGCGTAAAATATATGCTATTTGAAATTTACTAACCAGGAAACCATATGATATTGTGATGATGATAAAAATTTAATTAAGTAACAAGTGAAAGATCATAAGAGAACATGTTTCTGGGCACATAAATTATTTGCCCCTTTGTATCCGTTATCAAAATATGAGGATTTTAATTCTGCAGCCCACATGTACCATTTCGGAAATGCAATTGCTTCTTTAGAATGCATAAAATTAAAGTCAGATATTGCAAAAAATATATTTATTTAAAATTTCATTGTGTACCTCTAAGTCTCTCAGGTTTACCCCTGAATAGTGTGTCATAATATCGATATATACTAGTACGTCATAATATACTTTTTAGGAGAGCGTAAAAACGTTTGTCTGGTGCTTACAAGGTGAGGGCTCGCACACTTATAAAAATGATATTTTATTTAAATGACTTTTTTAAAAGAATTATACTGTTATGACTCAATGCAGAGTATTATTCTTCATAGAATGCTATAATAATCTGGAAATTGTCATTTTTTGGACTTATGTTAGTCTGGCGCAGAAGTACAGAAATTATGCTTTTTATTAAAATTTGAAACATAGTTTGGTTTTAGCAAAAATTTCAACGGACTTTATCAAAATTGACAGTTTTCCACTTAAATAAAAACACAAAAATTCACCCATGCTCCACGAACATGCTAATCTATAGAAACGATGTCTACAACTGCGACTTAATGTAATCTAAATCGGAGTCACTTGCTTGAAATTAAATTGATCAAACAAGAATTTTCCATTTTCTTCAAAAATGTTGTCCAATTGCGCCTTTTTTCCGATGCATTTACTTCTGAAGCGTAAATCTAGTTGAAATCAAACACTTATAGATTTTTTTTTTATTTATGAGAAAGATATTTAATAACATGTAATGAAATTAAAAATGTGATTTAGTTTTAGCGATATATTCAGCGGAACGTATCAAGCTTAAGTGAAACAGATTTGCTTTTCAAACTTAATCTTAATAGGAGTCACCTGCTTGAAATTAAATTTTTCAACCAGCATTGTCCATTTCCTTCTAAAATGCAGCCCACTTACGCCCCTCTTCAGATGCAATTACTTAAGCGTAAATACAGATCAAGTCAAACAACTATAAAAAAATTATATGTTAAAATACTTTTGATAGCACTTAGTGAAATTAAAATTCTAATTTAGTTTTAGCGAAATGTTCAATGGAGCGCATTAAACGTAAGTGTAATACATTTGCAATTAAATGAACGAAACGTCACCCACGCTACACGCATACATTAATTTTTCAAAAACGATGTCTGTAACTTTGATTTAATATAATCTAAATCAGAGTCACGTGCTTGCAATTAAAATTTCAACCGGTATTGTCCATTACCTTCTAAAATGCAGCCCATTTGCGCCATTTCTCCAATGCAATTGCTTCTTCAGCGTAAATATAAAGTTGGAAACTTATGTAAAAATACATTTAATAGCGATTAGTAAAACTAAAAATGTAATTTTGTTTTAGTATTATGTTAACGGAACGTATAAAGTTTAAGTGCAACAGATTTGCATTTAAATGAAAATACGAAATGTCAACCCCGCACCATGGGCGCGTTAATCCATGGGAACGATGTCCGTAAATTCGACTTATAGTAATCTTAATAGGAGTCACCTGCTTGAAATTAAATTGATCAAACAAGCATTGTTCACTTCCTCCTAAAATGCAGCCCACTTGCACCATTTTTCCGATAGAATTACTTCTTAAGCGTAAATCTAATTGAAATCAGACACTTATAGTTTTTTTATTTATTTATCAGAAATATATTTAATAACATTTAATGTGAAATTAAAAATGTGATTTAGTTTTAGCGAAATATTTAGCGGAACGTACGTTTAAGTGCAAACGTACGTTAAGACGTACGTACGTTAAGAACGTAAGTTTAAGTGCAACAGATTTGCACTTTAATAAAAATACAAAACCTCACCCACACTCCACGAACGCGTTGATCTACAGAAACTATGTCTGTAAGTTCCACTTGTTACTAGAATCTAAATAGGAGTCACCTGCTTGAAATTAAATTGACCAAGCAAGCACTGTCCATTTCCTCCTAAAATGCAGTCCTCTTGCGCCATTTTTCTATCGCAATTACTTCTTAAGCGTACATTTAGAGAAAATCATACATTTATAGAATATTTTAATACAAAGATATTTAATAGCTTTTAATAAAATTTAAAATGAGATTTAGTTTTAGTAAAATAGGGGTTTAACGTAGCGCATTGAATTTAATTGCAATAAATTTGCAATGAAATGAAAATACAGAACGTTACCCACGCTCCACGGACACATTTATTTACAGAACCGATGTCTGTAACTTTGATTTAATATAATCTAAATTGGAATCACCTGCTTGAAATTCAATTTTTAACAGCATTGGCCATTTTCTTCTAAAATGCAGCCACTTGCGCCATTTCTCCAATGCAATTGCTTCTTCAGCGTAAATATAAAGTTAGACACTTATGGAAAAATATATTTAATATAATTTAATGAAAATAAAAACGTAATTTAGTTTTAGTAAAGTGTTCAACGGAACGTATCAAGTTTAAGTGCAACAGATTTGTATTTAAATGAAAATACAAAACGTCACCCACACTCCACGAATGCTTTCATCTACAGAAATTATGTCTGTAAGTTCCACTTGTTACTATAATCTAAATTGGAATCACCTGCTTGAAATTAAATTTTTAACAGCATTGGCCATTTTCTTCTAAAATGCAGCCCACTTGCGCCATTTCTTCAATTCAATTGCTTCTTCAGCATAAATGTAAAATTAGACGCTTATGGGAAAATATATTTAATATCATTCAATGAAAATAAAAACGTGATTTAGTTTTAGTAAAGTGCTCAACGGAACGTATCAAGTTTAAGTGCAACAGATTTGCATTTAAATGAAAATACGAAATGTCACCCCCGCACCATGGACGCATTAATCCATAGGGACGATGTCCGTAAATTCGGCTCATAGTAATCTAAATAGGAGTCACCTGCTTGAAATTAAATTGATCAAACAAGCATTGTGTCCACTTCCTTCTAAAATGCAGCCCATTGCGCCATTTTTCCGATGCAATTACTTCTTAAGCGTAAATATATGTTGATTAAATCAGACACTTTCCCCTCTCTCCAAAGCAGCAAATCAATAGCTCCAAGTTATTCATGTAATAAATGATTTCTGTGTGCCGAGGCATTTCTATCTGCACATTTAATCAGTCGCTTCCAGTTGATCGAATCACGGCACACGTTAAGTTGAAAGTAAAACTTTCTATTAAATATGAGAGTAAAATTTCGTGGAAGATAGTCCAATTTTAAGGGCAGAATTTGAATTAACATTATCTTATCTTCTTTTTACACTAAAAGAGAATTATGATTCCGATTAATCCCTTTTCTTTCTGTTTCGGGGAACATCCGTCTCTAACTATTATTGTTGGCTCTCAGAAAAGTACAAAAGTCAATTATTTTATGTACATTCAGTTTTACTTTCGATGACGACATTTTTCATATTCTTCATTAGGGATGTGCGGAATAATCGGCCTCTTTGCGGCTTTCTCATAATTAGTCAAATGTTGCCGAATTATCGGCAAGGAAGATATATATATTTTTTTTGATTGGCTTTTAATGATTTTCAAATTTTTAGGTTTTTTTTGAAGAAGAAATCAAGTTAATAAATTTATTAACAGTAAATGAATGTAAGTTTGAGCAACATAAACATAAGATGTAGCATGAACATGTATTAAAATAAAGACAAACAATGCAAAAATAACAAAACACTGAATAAAAGATTGAAATAAATCCTCCCAGCTGATGTTCACGTACTACTATTATGAAGATATAATGTTAATTTTGTCAATTTATTATTTCTGTTTTGTTTAATATACGTATTTTCAATGTTGCAACATATTTCATTTGTCAATTTTTTTTTTCTTCTCTACCCTACCTTGAGCTTGGTGCTTTGAAATTACTTTATAATTTTCATAACGAATAAAAAATCTCGGATTAAGTTGTTAATAATAACAAAAAAGTAGCAACTGTTGAATACAAGCAGCAATTAACTAAATAATTGAACTTTCATGTCTAGTTATTATAATGTAGTTTTAGTAACAGTAATATGAAAATTTGCTGGCAATGTTTGAATTAAATTTTGAAATATTATTTGGAAAAAAAAAGCGAAGAAAGATAA
Source organism: Uloborus diversus (assembly GCF_026930045.1). Lineage (NCBI taxonomy): Eukaryota > Metazoa > Arthropoda > Arachnida > Araneae > Uloboridae > Uloborus > Uloborus diversus. Next base: position 24,167,952 of record NC_072737.1, on the reverse strand, counting down.
AAACGGTAATGAAGGCATTGTAGCATTAGAAATAATAATGATCATAAAATCGACCCGACTTGCCGATTAATCGGTAATCGACCAATTTGCTTATAGGCGCATTCAATGTTTGGAGGATTTATTTTCTCATTATTGTCAGCGACATGTAAATGGATGAACTTTTAAACAAACTGTGGTTAATAACTGTTTTTAAGAAACTTCAAGAGTGTTATGTACCGTACTAAAGCATTTCATACATCTCGAAAAATTGATAACCATGAAACATTTTTAGTAAAAGCAATGAAAATGTGTTTTTTAGCCGTTATGAGACTGCAAATGTTCCATTACAATAAATTTACAAGCATTGGCTAGTTTAGAAAAAAAAAAAGTATGTCGAATTGGGTCAGAAATTAACTCGTACTTTTTAGAGTGCCGTAGAAACAAGAGAAAAACAAGTAATATTAAAAAAAAATATATTTCAAATAATTTCTACTTACTACCAAACGGCACGACCTTGAGGGTCACGGATTTGGACAAAATTCTAAATGTAGGTCAATTCCCACAAGGTATGAGCCCAGGTAAAGCGGTTTGACTGCATAGGCCCTAGTTCGGCCGCAACGGCAGTCTAAAGTTGATGATTTGGACCCAGAAATGCAATGGAGTTTCCTGAAGAATTACTGTTTTTACCTCTTTTTCTGCAACTGTACTGCAGTACGAATCATTTGCATACACTTATTTTTGGATTAATTACTTAGAATACTAATTTTTAATAAGAAGTTCTCAAATTTAAATTGAACACTATTTTAATTTCAAAAATGTGATTGCCATAATAACATAGTTACAAGATATTTATCGCTTGCAAATGAAACTAAGTATTTTCGTTTTATATTAACCGTTTGCTAGTAAAAAGTATTTATCGTTTGCTAATGTAAACATTTAGTTTAACTGGATATTTATCGTCTGCTATAGATATTCCAATGATAAACAAAAAATGGTAGTTGAGAAAAAAACTCCCAAAATATTGCACGTATACATGGCGCATAAAAAAGCAAAAACAAAAAATCGTTTTGACTTTTCAAGTAACTTAAAAAGTATTCATAAATAAATAGGTATTCTCCCTTCCACTCGTTGTACTAGCAAAAGACGTCAAATGTGTTGGGAGAACGAACATTGTGTCGAAGTCTGAAATTCCATTGGAAACGCCATTGCATTTCTGGGTCCAAATTATCAACTTTGGACCCGCGTTGCAGCCAAACTAGGGCCTATGCAGTCAAACCGCGTTACCTGAGCTCATATCCAGTGGGAATGGACCTATATCTAGAATTTTGTCTTAATCCGTGACCCTCAAGTTCGTGCTGTTTGGTCGTTAGATCAACAATGAAGCTGTCATTGTTCCATACATTATAGCTACCAATGGTCCGGAGAATTACAATCGCAACTATCTCCTGCAATATGTACCTTACCGTTCCGAAGATGAATGATTAGATGGCTTCTATTGTGCTTCAGGCACGAGAAGAGCTGTTAAAAAAGCAGTGTGAAAGTTTAGAGAGCAGTGCGAAACGATGAAAATACCTTGCCAAATCAGTGCATATGCAAAAGCATCGTCGAAACATCCCCCTATCCCAGAGACAATTTCGATTGGGCCACTGAGTCCTGAGTAGGTGACAATTAACTCATTTAAGTCGGTTTTTGTTAAACGGGTGTAAACCATTGAGAAGAGAGGGAGTGAAGACTTTCATTCATGAAACCAAGACCCCAAGTCACGTGATAGATTTTAAAGCAAAGCATTGGAAGAAATCAGTTTTCTTTCACGCAACACGTGCCAACCATTCGTCGTCGTTTAGTCACGTGACTTGGGATCTTTGATGTCAGCTTTTGCTACGCCAATGATTGGACTTGCTCCCTCCATTTAATTTTCTGCTCTATGGTGTAAACTAACTCTGTACGTTAGGGCCATTCCACCGTAACGTGCAAAACAATCAGACTCGAGAAGTTTACCAACATCTTGTTATTGATCTTAATATTTTAATTAAACAGGAGTTAGCACATTTTTAAATCTTTACATTTGATATGAAGAATGAAGATACTCCTGACACAGCATTATTTTTCTTAAATAACTTTGTTTTATTAATATTTAGTTCATTTGCATGCGTTACGTGCAGGGCATCTCTCTTGCAGCTTGCAATATGCATTACTTAATATTTTTGCACTGACGAATAGCATATAGCAATGACGAAACAATTTGTAGGTCTGGTAGCTAAGGTTCTAACGAAAAGGAAATAGATCACATTTGTTGAGAAATAATAATTTAAACTGTTGAAAACAAATTATGTATATGGCACTTCCACAAAACAAATATTCTGTCCCGCACGTGACACTTCCTATATTTCGGAAAAAGAAACAATTTCAAAAGATATTAGCGGAATTTTTTTGCTTAAGAAGTCACACATAGGTTTCTTTGAAATGTATAAAGCGTCACGTGCCGGAAAAATTACCGTTTTCCTTTGAATGGCCGGAAGTTTACTCTGCTCTTTCAACAAAACTGATTCATTTTTGATTAATGAGAGGGTATGTAATAGAAGCTGCTTAAATAGAGTAAAAGAAGCGTCACTTTTCACTATCCCGAAATACCTTTTGCATAACTTAAATCAAACACACTCAAACAATATATTTTCGCTTTTCTTTTTTCTTACCCACCAATGTCAAACTCTCTGCTATAGAGGTCCTCTACGGTGGGCCTGTGCCTGTCGCAGTATGTACCGAAAAGAAATCGCTTCAGAATGGAGCTCTTGCCAACTGCGGCGCCACCTAGGCTGACCAGCCGGTAGTGGCACTCGCTGTCGTCCCCCATCGATGGCCTTCGTTCACCCAGCTTGGATGTGAAATGAGATCCTAAAATAAAAAGAAAATAAATTAAAAATAAAACAATGAGTACAAAATTCAGAACACGCATCAAACATTTTACTAAGAGTCATTTCTTTGTCTATCTTATTTTTTAACGCACAATTGTAGTAGAATCAACGGTTGATACAGACTACCATATTAGTGGGGGGGGGGGGTGAGGCCTGAAGAATACAGGATTTTGGGTGCGAAACATTTGTGAAATTGCTTGGGTGTAAATGAAAAAGCACTAAATCGCCCAGGAATAAGGTATCTATAGTTGGTGCAAATCTAACCTGGCAGCGTTGTAATAATCAGATTAGGATCAGCAAATCTTTCACAATGCTGCCAGGTTAGGTTTGCCCTTACATTACTAGATAATTTCATAAGCAGTGAAAGGGAAGTAGTATTTCATCCATTTGCTTTAAAAAATAATTAATGAGTTGAAATCAATACTGCAATTGTTTACATTTTATTCATGAAGTGTTTGAGCACAGTGTGGATGGGTAATATTGTCGACGCCTTAGGTGACCCCTTGTATCCACCCCTGAGTTTGATTTAATTTTCGTCAAATAACTCGCATACTTTTGAAATTTAGTTATCGAAAAAAAAAAGCGAAAACAGTTCTTGCCGTTCACCAGTATTCACGCATATGTTACTGTGAAACTGAGAGTTCTGATAAATGTCGACATTATCTGGTGAATATCAACATTCACGCACCTGAAACATACGTGAAATGCCGAATATTTCCGACGAATCACCGGTGAAAGTAGGCATTTCCCAATTTCGGTTTTTCAAGGTTTCAAATTTTAAGTTGCTTAAATACGTGTTCTTACTTTTTGTATAAGTTACGAATTTTCTGTTGCAGCATTTCAATGAAAAAACTTTGAACATCATTTTGTGTTTCTTTGAGTTAGTGTAAAAACAAACTTAATGGCACACTGGCTCAAACATTACCCGTATGTGAAAGTTGCGTAATAGTCACATCATAGTACCGGTACATCCGTGGATTTTTCATTGTTGCGCTTTTAGGGTTACCACAGCAAAGTTTCGTATTTCACCAAATTTGCCGAAAGTAATACTTTATTTAATAAATAATTTATGTGCTGCTACTAATTGCTTGCATTGAGAAATCACCAAACGCGATAACTTGCCAGTTAAGACAACCACTCCAAAACGCGATCCGATCCAAAATGGCTGAACTTACGGTGATGCGTCGGCTCGTATATATAGGGGCCTTACATCCCTGTCCATTGAGAAGAGATAAAAAGGAAGGAGTGAAGACTTTCATTTGTGAAGCAAGCCACGTGATAAATTTTAAAGAAAGCAGTGGAAGGAATCTGGTTTCTTTCGCTCATTTCAAGCAAAACATGTCAACCATTCGTCATTGTTGAGTCACGTGACTTGGGGTCTTTGTATCAGCTTTTTATTAAACCAATCATTGGACTTGATCTTTTTATTTATACTGATTCCTGCTCTAAAGCCGTCTATAGGTGAACGGCAATATCTGCAGAAATGAGTTTTCGAAATATTTGAAGAAACGCGTTTTGGATTCCATACTAACAACAGGGCAATATTGTATTTAGACGTTTTTTGACTCTTTTGTTTCAGCAGAGACAAATAAGCAAGCTTGTACTATAAAACTTACTTACAATAGGTGAAAAAAGTGCAAAATAAATAAATAAATAAATAATTTGAATTTTGACCTCTTGAATTCAAATTATGTTTTTCGCAATCACGAGCATGTGTGTGTATGTAGGCGTGTGTGGGGGGGTATGTGTATGTGTGTAGGCATGTGTGTTTGTGTCTGCGTGCAGGTATGAGTGTGTGGGTAGTTGTGTGTATGAGTGTGTGTGTGGGGGGGGGGAATGTATGTATATGGTGTGTAGGAATATGTGTTTGTGTCTATGTGCAGGCATGAGTGTGTGGGTAGTTGTGTGTATGAGTGTGTGTGTGGGGTGGGGGAATGTGTATGTATGTGTGTGTAGGCATATGTGTTTGTGTCTATGTGCAGGCATGAGTGTGTGGGTAGTTGTGTGTAGGTGTGTGTATGCGTAGTTGTCTGTATGGTGCGTGTGTGTGTTTGAGTGTGTGTATGCGTTTGTGTGTGTGTAGGTGTATTTATATGTGTGTATGCATGCATGTGTGTGTGTGGAGTGGGGGAATGTGTATGTATGTGTGTGTAGGCATATGTGTTTGTGTCTATGTGCAGGCATGAGTGTGTGGGTAGTTGTGTGTATGAGTGTGTGTGTGGGGTGGGGGAATGTGTATGTATGTGTGTGTAGGCATATGTGTTTGTGTCTATGTGCAGGCATGAGTGTGTGGGTAGTTGTGTGTAGGTGTGTGTATGCGTAGTTGTCTGTATGTGCGTGTGTGTGTTTGAGTGTGTGTATGCGTTTGTGTGTGTGTGTAGGTGTATGTATATGTGTGTGTATTCATATGTGTGTGTGTACGTGCGTGTATGTATGCGTGTAAGGATATTATATTGACGCAACCTGGAGACTTTGCTCGCTAGAGGAGCAGCATCGTGAGGTAGCCGGTCGACGGTGGTGCTGCAGAGGATGCTGGTGGGAAAATAAAATCAGAGCACATCAAAACAGTCAAATGAAAGCAATAAGCAATCGTGATTGCTCAAAAAATGATCAGTGAAAATTTTGCAGGTATTACACTTTACCTACTCACGGCGGAAAAGTCAAGATGGGGCAAAAACTTTGTCAGTCCTCGACGACGGCACATAGTGCCGCATAAGCATGGATACTGAGCAGTAGTACGGAGGGGAGAGGTGGTTATGATCCTCCCCTCCTTCCCCCCTAAAACCAGACGCTGGATCCGCCCTTGGCTAATTTAGTCCAAGCCATTGATATGTTAAATATTCAGAGCAATCAATGGAAAATATAAGAAAGGATAGATTGGGACTTCTAACTTGATGACCTTGTCGCGTTTTATTTTCATTCACAGGAAACTTTTGAAATAAATTCCATTTTTCCTTGTCTGTAAAAATATACTATGGCAATAGAAGCGGAAAGAACGTAATATTTCACCACGCTGACTTCCGAGATCTTTATTTATGAATCCTTGTTGCCGAACCGAAGAGCAAATGGCGAATATATATTCTGCTTATAGAGAGAAATAAATGCTCCTCTCAAACTCTTGACTCGAAACTTCGCACGAGAGGAATATTAATGGCGTTTGAGTCATGAGTATTGTAAAGAAGCACAAAAAGGATTAAAGTTTTGTGTGTATCTTTTTTGTTTGGGAATGATGCCTGCAAGTCAAGAGGGTTTCATTTTGATTGTCGTCTTCACTATTTGAATTGGTATGAAGAAACATAGTAAAGATATATCGCCGTGGAATAAAAAATAAGTAAAGAAGTTAATGCGAAAATTGTTTTATTTTAGGAAGTCGGTTCCCTGTATACGGTTTAAGTTAACTTGCTAAACTTTATCTATTTGTTTTCTCTAAAAGTTTAAATTTTCAGTGTTTTCCAAACATATATTTTAGAATCTATTGAAGTGTAATTTTAAAGCAATTTTATTTATTTCATCTTTACTAATAATAAAGCTGAAAGTCTGGATCTTTTTCTGGATGTATGTATTTCTATGACGCGCATAGTGTCTAAACCGATGAGCCGATTTTAATGAAATTTGACATAAAACTAGTTTGTAGCATAGGGTTGTGCACCTCAAAGCGATTTTTCGAGAATTCAATTTTGTTCTTTTTCTATTCCAATTTTAAGCCACCATTGGTAGATTTAATACCTCTGCAGCAATACGAGTGAATTACCACAACATGGACGAGCAAATTACCATAACACGGACAAGCAAACATAGCATTTTGGCGAGAAATTCATCATCCATTATTTATAAATATGCAGGCGAACCAAATTCACTTTTAATTTTCTACTACAGGCAATGCTGTGCGGGTACCGGTAGTAATTTAATAAATTTTAACGAATAAACAATTTTTAATGAAAAACAAAATGTTGTTGACCATAAAAATTATTTAGGAAAAAGCGTGAGCAATGAAGAAAAATAAAATTCTCTATAAATGTAATAACGAACGTATAAATATAATTAAGCTAAACTTTCAAAGTAATGTAAGTAAAATTGCACGTACATTTAAATACATTCTCAAACCCTTAATATTTAAATTGGGTTACTTTTAATCTACATAGAAACATAAATTTGGTGTTGGTTGAAAGCTCTTAAATTGAACATTTTAAATATATTAAAACTGAATTTTTTTTAAGTTTTACAGTACCAACTTTCCTTAATCGAAAAGAGAGAGAGAGTTTGCTAAGAAAAAGTAAAATCGTCTTGTCAAAAGCGCTCATAAGACAAATGGGAAAAGTATTTGAACTTAGTAAAATTATGATTGAAATAGTCTCAAAATAACAAATCACGTCTAAAAAAGGTAACCATCACGGGTAAAAAAGACGAGTTTGAACAAATGAATACCAACTTTTAACATAATGTGAAAACAAGTAAACGAAGCAAAAATCGATACAATTATTACAAGCGAATAGGCAATTTATAAGAATTTGAGATATGATAAAAACAGGATTTAATATTTTTTTGAAACAATTTGTGAAGAGTAATTTACGTTTGTAAATGAAAAAATGTAATAAATATTAATAAACATAAAGAACGCGTATCCGGAAAAGGGCACATTTTACTTTAGTGCATAAGCATTGATTTTTGCACCTTTGCATACGGAAAGGCCGCTCCGCTAGTAATTGATGAGAAGCCAAAAATTGACCACTCGAGCACAAAACATGTAAAAAAGTGGAATAAAAAAGTGCATGCTCTATATCTGACTGTTAGATAAATGTCTCGTATCCCATAAAGTCTTATATTTCATAAATGAAACTAAAGTTTTGATAGTAATGTCGAATTGCATTGACAAATGTCGCAGAGTTTGGCGACATATAGTTACTTTTCGAACCTTATTGGTCATTACTGACACATGTAAATCGTCAAATTCACGTGATTCACCCACCCAAAAGCTAATGAATAAGTTATTCATTAAAATTTTCATTCTTAAACGTATTTATATTTCAAAAGTTTAATAACTTTTCTGTGTTTTTGAATTTCTTTTTTTTGGGGGGGGGAGGGGGGTTGCGTTAGCCATAAACGCTAAACCAACACTGTTTATATTGTTCAAAGCTCTGCTTTAACTATAATAATAAATAACAGTAAGAATCAATTTTGCAACTATGTTTTAGCTAGATTTCAAAGAGCAAGTTTTATTCTAAGTTCTATTCGGAACTCCAGCGCTCGAATACGCTACCTTGCGGTGATTTACAAAACTGCCGATGGAACTAAAACATTGCCACGTTTTAGTTCCATGTGTGTCTGTTGACGTAAATACAGGCAGTTTGTTCTGAGTATTTATTAACGCAATCGATGTGTCTTAGTTTGCTTTCAGCTACAGAAATTAATTCGTCCCCTAAGAGTATTCTCGAGCTTCTCAAAATAATGTTAGTTTTCCTTATTTCTTTCAAAAAAGTATTAAATGGTGGACGCGTAAACAAGAAAACTCTGGATTAACAAAATTAGATAACGTTATAGAAGGTAAAATTTTTTATTGTTTTGTATGAATTTGTAAGAATATGAGTTTTTTTTAATCTTAAATTAATTTAACTAATCATATTTTACAGCAGCATTTAGTTGGAATGGACAGTATGCAAAATATTTTCTTGGATTTATTATCGTAGAACAAAATGAAAAATGTTTAACCTAGAAAGAATTTACTTTATTCCTTTTATTCTCAGCTGAAAGGTTTCGCCAAATTTGTTTAGGGTTATAATTTTGGTATTGTGCGAGCAAAGTAGCCTTGGCGAGATTTCGCGTTTTTAGTTAAACCATTTTTAATTTTTATCATGAGTGGAATAAAATGGTAGTAAGATTACAGAATTCGATAAGTGAAAAGAAATAATGGTCAATCAACTGAAAAGAAAACTACCACCATATATCCGTGAGAATTTTGTTGATGATTTGCATAACATGACACAATTAAATCGTAACTCAGAAATTAGAAAAATCGAAACAGAAAATTTTTAAATGAACCGATTCGGGAATTCGAGAGAAATAACTCAGCTACAAATGGAAAAAAAAATAAGCGCTAGCCAAGCAAGGCAAAGAAGTATCATCTTCTTTCGATAACAATTTGTAATGTCACATTGAATTTTCTAGCATTAATTGTTGTTCTTGTCAGGCCACAATTATTATTTAGTTTTATCAAGAATTGATAAATATCGAATTCAACATCGTGGAAATAGCTGCTTAGAACTACGAACTACGTAGTTTGCATTAATTTTTGACGTTTAGTAATGCTTCTTGAATTCTCATTTCTTTCTACGTGGGCCAGAATATCCACAAGACTTTGAAAATTAATTTAAAAAGAATAAAGCGAAAAAATCATACGTACGAACAAAAATCACAACACTTTTAGCATTTTCTTCGTTACCATGTGCGTTTGTTTTAGTTTTCAATTCCGCCATTAGACAGTGACTTCAGTGCCCCCTACAGTTCGTTGGAGTTGCGAATTCACTGTAACACTTATAATCACCAACTCTTTCGAATCTCCATCAGACACAGAAACTACCGATTAAATACTTATTGGTTAGAAAAGCCTCGATCGGTGGATCTAGTGAAAGACGGAAGTTTGAAGCAGCTAGTGTATACGACCGTAAAATATTGAAGAATGCAAGATCTTGGAAAGCGTAAAACATATTAAAAAGGCTTACAAACAGGAATAAATGAGCATAATCTTATCAACTATAGGTACCTCAGTGAAACTATTTTTTTTTCTTGAGTATTTTTGTTCAACCACTTTTTTAATTTTACAGCCGACAAATACATTTTTAAACATGGATTCATTTAGCAACATATTTTTAAATCTGCGTACTACACAACGCACTAGAATCGATTATTTCAGAAAGAGCGTAAGTCCTACGGGAATTCATTGAACTGACGCTCTTTCTGAAATAACTGATTCACTTGATGACACAAATCCTCCATACTGATCAGAACACCATGACCTCTTTGAAATCTTTAGTTAGTTGATAAAATACTGATTAAAACTTATAGAGTTTGATCTTTTTGCAATAGAAAATCATTTATGATGAAATGAAAAATAATCTTTACTAATATTATAAAGAGAGAGGGCGGATTTTGTGTGTTTATATGTTCGAGGTAATCTCCGAAACCATTGCACCTATTTAAAAAATTCTTTCACTATATGAAAGGTGCTTTCTTACTGAGTAACATAGGCTATAATTCGAAAAAAATCCGATAAATAGTTCTTTTTTTATTCCAATTTAGGCCCAAGTTTCACGTAAATTGCCTATTATTGGCTATTAAAGGGGTGAAAAATTACTTGCACATATTCATATTATATATTGTTAAAAAGAGTCGAGTTTTCTGCGTTCTAAACAATTTATTTCAATGCTCTAACTTAATTACGACGGGAGTAATTTGCGTTTTCAGCTCAAACTTTTTTTAGGCTTAGCAGAAATTTAGGCACTACTTTCTTTATTAAATCTATCAATAAAAAATGAAGGAATTGTCCCACAGTTTTCTTTTTGACAGCATTGGAAAAAGCGAGATTTTTTACTCCAGATCTCTCTCGACCTTTGGTCGAAAACATTAGCTTCTATCTTCAAAGGAAAAAAAGTTACAAGCGTTTTTAAATCAATTTCGAAATACGTCATTTTGATTCAGGTTTTCAACCATTTTATTTTCGCGTTTTCATTCTTAAACTTATTTTATTTCATGTTTCCATGGTTACGCTTTTAAAATCCATCTTTCGCATTTTAATTTCTTAAAAGCACTTTAATATCTGTCGTCAATGTTTGGAAGGGTAATTTTGCATGGTGTTTTTTTCTTTTATTTAAGTTTTTCTTTAAGTTATTAAGTTATTCTTTTAACTAATTGTTGAATATATGTCACTTGACTCAATTTTTGTTCTCAAGGTAACCGGGCAAAGCCGGGCAACGCAGCTCTTAATATGTAAAGATTTGAAAGCTACTGTTAATGTGATTTTATACCTTTCTGTTTGTTTGGCGAAACATTCATTATTGGCCAAGAAAAAACATCCGCTTCACTCGCAAAAGGGCTGGGTTCCGGTAGCGTGGTCGCTTGGCACCTTAGGCGCTGAACAGGGGTTCAGTCTAGGATTATTGTTTTAAGACAACCGTTAATGTAATTCATTGTTTTGAAAGAAAAGAAACTTTTGATTTGTTTTTATCCAAATGAAATGTACGACAGTTTCTTCTTTTTTTCTGACGATTTTTGAATGTTCCACGGGATGTTTTCTTTTCTTTTTTTATTTCTTTTTTTTTTAGAAGGATGGATTATTATAGCGTGGTTGCTGGGCAAGTTTGGCGATAAACAATAGAGCTGCGAAATTATTTTTACATTTGAAGTATGTTATTTGATGTCTTTTTTTGTTTATTTGGCGAAATATTGCAGTAAAAACCGCTTTACTCGCTCGCTAAATAGAGGTTTAAAGCAACTGTCTAATTTAATGATTTGACGAAAAGTTTTTAACTCCAAAGAAACTTTAATAGTTTTTTTTGTTGTTGTTGTTGAAAAGGTGTGTACGTATTTTATACAAAGAAAAATGATCATTTCACATCAGAGGGGGAGGGGGCGTCAGTTTTTTTATTCAACGAACATTTTTAGCACGGGCATCGCTGTTTGGGTACTGCTAGTAAGACATAAAGGTGTTATGAAAAATTAATGCCCCGTCATCTACTAAGGTTGGAGAAGCCTAGTGGTAAGGAAATTCAACTTGCAATTGGAGAATCGCGGGTTTGATGACCGATTTCATATAAACGCATAATTACATGCGGGTTGTATGCTCGTTAAGTCAGGGTCAGAAAGTCCTGTAGTCGGTCGCTTAGCAGATAACCATGTGTATAGGAGACTGAAGAAAGGCTACTTCCCCTTCAATCTCATACCACCCTTGTAAGTTGATCACAATGTCGAAGTTGACCGCTTTTTCCAGGCACGGAATTAGCCGTTAATCATATAAATCAAACTTTTGTAAGTTAACCACGTGTTTAAGTTGACTACTAAAGTAGTGCACCGCAAGTGGTCAGCTGCACGGGTTTCACTGGATTCGAATTGTGGAAGCATAGATGACTGGTAACGATCTTGATAGCTAAGTCATTTTTCCCGATGGCCATTTTAATAGTTGCTGCTTTAAAAATGACCATACAGTTTGGGACATTAAAAGGGCGGATGGTCTTAAAAGTATAAATATCAACTTTTGGAAAAAAAAAAAGAAAAACCTTTTACCTGCTATACAATTATTACGTTATAGGACACAAATTTGCAATGAATTACCCACTTAGGTTTTTATTGCGTTATATTCAATCAATTTCCATTACAACACAACATATTAGATTTCCTCAATCGTAAAATTGAATGAATTTCAAACGAGCCAACGGCTTGATGACGAGTTTAGTTACATTGATTGGTATTATACGCTTGCAGAAAATCAATGGAATGTTTTATATAACATTTGGAATGCATTTCGGTTAATATGGCTCAGCTTCCAAATTAATCGAATGCATTCCGTAAATGAATCCAAGTTAACCCATTTCAGCACATATCGAGTTTAAATTGACAGTTGAGAATCACATTAACGTCAAAGCAGAAATTTCCACACATACATTTAAACATACATTTATCTTCTAATCAATAAGCTACGTAACGCTTTAATATTATCGTAAAACAGACTTATGAATAAAAGTCATCTAACTAGTTGATGGCAAGAGGAAACAATTTTACGTGAAGTACTCTTACACCTATTAATCTAAAAAATAGTTTAAAAACCTAAAAAAACACACTTTAGTAGCAAAATGAACTAAAAAGTTAAAAATAATCTTTGGATGACAAGTATATAAAATAATTGACCAAACACTTAATTTTACTGTAACAAAAAAAAAAGCGTGGGGAGGAGGGGGGGGGGCTGCCTATTTACATTTTTGCATGGATAACAAGTGGAAGAAATTTAAGACAACTGATAAGAAGCCCCCCCCCCCGAGCTTTTTTCTATTACAGTAAAATTAAGTGTTTGGTTAATTAATTTATATACTTGTCATCGAAAGATTATTTTTAACTTTTTAATTCATTTTACTACTAAAGCGTGTTTTTTTTTAGTTTTTTAAACTATTATTTTATTTTTTTACTTTTTAGTTCATTTTGTTTTTAAATAAGATTTAGATACTAAATATTGCTAACACTTGTAACTCTTAAATGAAATCTTTGTGCGTGTGTTCAATTTTTATAATGGGTATGTATCTTACTATTGTATTGCCTTATTTGCATCAGACATTTTGAATGCTTTCTGGTAAATTCATGTGCGAACATTGATACACTCCGCAGCTCTGATTAGTACGCTGTAAGTAATTCTATTAAGCCTCTGGTTTTTTGTCCAAAGGAAAGTTGTACCCACAAACATACAAATTAAGCTAATAAAAGCGTGTTAATTAGAATAAACTAATAACTTATCAGTAATAAATTAATTTGATTATACAGGGTGTCCCAAAAGGTCGTTTACAAACTTAACATGCTGGCCTGTCATATCATGATGAACAAGATTAACATAGTAACATACATTCGCAAACACAATGCTGGCGCACTAAATGCACACAAAGTCAGACACTAACGGATGCACAACATGTCGCATATTTAACACACAAAGCCGATTTTACACAACATTTTAGTTTTGAAGGAAGGTTTATAGCTGTTGTTGAAATTTGCTGCCTTTAGCTGTCATACACGCGTCGCAACGACTAAATACCGACCGTCGTAATAACGATCCATTCTGACAAGATTTCACCGATGCTGCGTTGTCGTTGCAACGTGGTTATGAGAGCTGGCGGGCCGCAAATTTTAGCAACTGTTTTAAGCTTTGCTTAAATTCTAAAATGTTGTGTATAAAACCGTCTTTATGTAATAGATATGCAACATGTTGTGCATCCGTTAGTGTCTGACTTTGTGTGCATGTAGTGCGCCAGCATTGCGTTTGCGAATACATGTTCCTATGTAAATCTTGTTCATCATAATATGACAGACCGGTATGTTAAGTTTGTAAACTACCTTTTGGGACACCCTGTAGAGTATTGCATTGTCATCGCGGGTCTGAGGTTGCATTCCAAATTTTAAAGGAATCCGATCACAAAAAGTGGACGAAAATTGAGTTGCAAGATTATAAATTTAATTTCGGCGCAGACGGGATAACGCACGCCCAAAGATTCCCGGAGGTGGAAGTCAGCGAAGACCCGCTCGGCTACGAACGCTCATAAGTGGTGGAATGTACTAACAGTAGTAAGCCACTAGCTCTTAGTCCAAAGGAGAGTTACTCACAAACATACGAGTGAAGCTAATAAAAGGGTGTTGAAAACTGTGAGTGTTTTACTTTTTTTAAAGTAATAACACTATTCCGAAATTTTATGTTTTACTTTGTGTATGATACATCATATATTTCACTCTTGCTTTTATTTTTTAAGTTACCTAAAATTTATAAATTAATATGCCTTCCATAAAGTTACAATGCATGCCGTGAGTGGCGTTTTAAGTCATGTATTTCGATTAAAATATAAACACTAAATTTGCGATAGAGTTCTAAACTGATAAGCCTTTCAGTTTTCTCGTGAAGCCATTACGCACACAAAAATTTTATTTTAATATAAATACAGATAAATTTATCTTTAATTCACTTAACTTTTAACCACGGAAAACTACAATATGCATAACATATATTTTCATTTATCCGCTTTTTAGCCTACTTTCCGAGTAAAAGTCAGAAAAAGAAGAAAAAAGCATGAAAGAAGGCTTAATGCATCTTAAAAATGTCGCGAAAAACAAAAAAACAAAAAAAAAAAAACAAAAAAAATTCAAAAATAAATAAAATAATTAAATAAATATCGAAAAATTAAAAATTGGAAAGAAGGGTATTGAGATGGGGAAAAATGTCTGTCGGTCGGTCTGTCTATCTGCCCCCCCCCCTTAATAACTTTTGAATGAATAGTCCGATTCGAACAAACGTTTTTTTGTTCGAAAGATCTCGGTGAGGACACCTCTTTCCCATCTTTCACTTTTTGATTTGAACTATTTTTTGTTCAATTTTGAACAGTTCAAAAAAGCTTAACATTAGCGCCTACGGGGAAACTGTAAGTCAATGTAGATTCCGTAGTTGAAGGCGGATTTATTTTAAACAAATTTTGTTGGAAATAGCTCTTGACGACAAACTCCAGACTCCGACTCCGAGAATTTAGAGGCACCTTACTCCGACTCCTGTGCCCGACAATTAATCGTACTCCCACTCCTTGACTTAGTAGCTTTGGCCAAAATTTATACACGGAGGACAAATGACTGACTCCGATTCTTGGATATTCGTCTCCGACTCCTTTATCCGGAAATGAGATTGACTCCGACTCCGACTCCGCAGCTGTGGTTTTCACTGTGAAATAATTATTGTTGATATGATTCGTTTTTATTTTCACGCTAAAGTTTTAATTTAGGTATTCAGTTTTCGGCGAATTAACTCGTAGTCCTTTATGTTTCTACATAACGATATGCGCAGACTATTTTTTTTTTTTTTTTTTTTGACAATAAAAAGTATTTCTTTAAGCTGACATTTTATTGTTTTTATTTATTTTGGTAAGTGCATTAATTCATTTAAAAAATTATTTTTGGCAACAGGGGAAAAAGAATTGATTTTTTTTTTGATATGATGTATTTATTTTAATAATCTTATTAATTTTAATTATTATTTTTTCGTTTTGAAAGCTCTTAAAGAATTTTTTTAAGGGAAAATAGTGTATTAGCTGCTTTGTTTAAAAGGTGCTTTTTTTTACGCATCTAATTTTTTTAGATGTTTGAGGAATACTTTATTCCTAGACATTAGCAAAAATGTGTTTGAAACAATTTGCGATTTTAGTTATTTTTGAGAATATTGATCAGGTACTAGAAAGTAGTATGGCTATACGGGAAAGTAGGCTCGTATAGTTCTAGACAGAACTTCTTGTTAAAAATATTTCCAGTAGAGGAATGTGACGCAAAGTGAAATAGCGGAGGCAAAGAGAAATGATGAAATATTTACTTTTCTTTTAGCGCTACCTATCCAGTAATATTTTAACTATGTAGTAACACAGTCTATTCCAGTCAGGAAAAAATTACTCCTGATGATCAAAACATGTGATAATACAACCAGTTTTCAAAAATTGATACTCAAATTAAAATATTTTGTTGTAAGTCAAAAATTATTTTTTGTTATTATCAAATGATAACGTTCTTGTAATTAGCATTTTAAATATCAATTCAGACCTTCGAATATTTGGGCATGTGGTTATATAGTTAATATTAAGATTATTTGTACCTACTTTAAATATTTTATTCAATTAGTTTTGTATATGCGGATCAAAGGGAAATAGTTCATTTTGTTTACTCATTGCATCAATTATTATATCAATTGCACGTATTCATTTGATAAATTGTTTATTCACATTTCTTCATTTAATAATTTTTTCATTTATTCAAAGTTCACTTTTTTTTCTTATTCGATGCTACTTTATTTACTCATTTTATCCCTCGTATATTCATTAATTAATTTATTTATTCGAAGTTTATTATTTTATATTCATTCATTCATCTTTTTATTTACTTATACATTTGATCAAAAATATTTTTTTTACAATCGAATAAAAAATATTTCATTTTGAAAAATATTTCATTTTTCATTTTGCTCCATAAAAAAGTGAAATTCGATTTTATTATTATTATTATTATTATTATTATTTGAAGAGGAAATTTACTGCCAAAAACAAAAACTATTGCTTCAGTGAAAGTTTCATTATAAAATGTATTGTCTTTCTTTATGTACTGTAATTTTAAAAACAAATTTCCAATTTACTTAACCACACATTCCCCTATTGATATTTTTTTTAAAAATCGCATTTCAGAGGAGAATCATTAAACTAGTCATCTGGCATTAGAAGAATCTTGTGATTTTCTAACAAAGGTACACGTTAGGTCCCCATGGTGAGCGAGAGGGTTAATAAAAGTAATGATTGATGATTAAATTCACTCCAACATTCATAAAAGTAATGATTGATGATTAAATTCACTCCAGCATTTAGTTCAATAGGCTAAGCCTGATAATTTGCTTGTTTAAATCCGAAATAAATAGAATAAAAAAATGAATCCGTACACCTAATATTCAAACTCCAATTTTCAGCCTATGGCGGATGACACTAGCATACATTCAAGATACAAATGAATTATCTCGATGAAATAAGAGTTTTGAATTACCGCTATCGCAGGCGAACGCTTTACAAGGATCAGCTAGTTTACCTTATTTTTATGTCGTACGACTTTGGACAATATTAAATGCTAATATGGCCCTTTAACCCTTAAATGCATGTGTTGCCATTTGGCAACATACCCACTTTAGGCTTTTAAAATACTAAAAGAACTAATTGAAATTCTGTACTTGCCAAATACTAAGAAAATACTCACTGAAGATGCTTTTAAACTAATTTTCATCTTTTAGATGCCTCTATTTGATATAAAACGAAAATAGATTTCTTTTTTTACTTCCTTTTACAAAAAAGGAAGTATTGTATTCGCGAAAAAAATTTCACTCAAAAATCGACCTTAATTTAAATTTTACTCACCCCCGAATAAATGTTGAGGGTTTTTTTTTCGACTCCACCACACGTGGATAAGTGCCTAAGAACGTATAGACATGCGAAATATCCATTTTGACGATTCGCGAGTTAATTACAACGGTATGTCTTAGAAAGTTGAAATTCGGAACGTAGACTCCTAGTGGGGTTTAGTTGTGCACCTCCCCTTTTGGTTGCATTCGGGTGTTTCTAAAGGGGTCTTTTTCCCCTTTGAGGGGGGAGAAATCATTGTTAATTTCGATGTAAACTCAAGTGGTGTTATTATTTGGCGGGCACTTTGCGATACATCGCCCGTCTTTTGGTCGCCAAGTTTTGTTGCCAACTTCGCGACAAATTTGGCGTTTTTTTTAAAATTTGTCACATTAAATTGCCAGTAATGGCGAAATGACATTAAATTGGAATAAAAGGAAGTCATATGATGCACACATCAGCTCGTATTTTTTTTGTATAGTGCGCTAAAAGGGCCTTCTTTCAATTATATGACGAATAAGTTTTGCTAAAACAGTAAGGCATTTTTACAATTTTTTACCATGTTTTGAGATATTTGATAATTTCTTGTTTTTTACTTTCTTCTATATATAATATATAGAAGAAAGTATTGGATTCGTGCAAATTTTCGAATTTTGACGGATTCGAACGTTTTGAGGTGTGCTGAGTCCATTTCGACTATTTTTGGAAAATGTCTGTCTGTGTGTATGTGTGTGTGTGTGTGTATGTGTGTCACGTCTGTGTGTGACCAGTTTTTTGTGGCCGCTCTACAGCAAAAACTACCGCATGAAATCGAACGAAACTTGGTACACATATGTGCTCCTATGTGAACTTGTGCCCATTGGTTTTTGGCGCGAATTCCTCCAAGGGGGGGGGGTGGAGCAATGGGACGTTTTTTGAGTCACGCGTGATTGCTATTCCTCAGGAAATAACTGGCGGAATCAAACAAAATTTGGTCCATATGTTGCCAGTAACAGGAACAGGTGCTGATTCAATTTTGGTGTCAATAACTCAAACGGGGGTTGAGCTATAGAACGTTTTTTGTCCTCAATTGTGACTGCTGTACCTCAAGAAATAATAAACGGAATGAAAGAAAAATTTATCGGCAAGTAGCCCTTAGTGGGTATAAAAGCTGATTTTATTTTGGTGTCAACAGCTAAAAAGGGGGTAGCGCAATCGCCCGTTCTTTTTTTCCATTGTGAGTGCCCTATCTCAAGAAGTAATGCTACGTTCTGGTTGAAATTTGGAATATATGTGAATCCATACGTAAACAGGCTTTGGTTCAATTTTGACGCCAATCGCTCCAAGAGGTGTTGATTTTTTTTTTTTTTTTTTGCGAATAAAAATAGCTTTATTAATGCAACAATAAGAAAGATAAATCGTAATAGATTGTCGTCTGCGTATTTCTCGTGATTTTAATTGTATGGAAATGATCGGAAATATTATCTCAATGATTTAATATTTTTAACTGTTGCCATCTTATGTTTGTTAACAAATAAAATATTTGTAATTAATTCAAGCAAGGCTTTTAAAATAACTTTCAATTTTCGCTCTTTGCTTTTTTATCAATAATTCAAATATTGGGATGGTCGTCAAGTTTTTGCATGTGTAATTTTGTTTTTGTAAGGAATATTGCTTCCTCGTCAAGCATGGGGAGGGATCAGAAAAAGGAAAAATATAGAAGAAAGTTTCGTAATGGCCACAACATACTAGTTCATTTAAAGCCCGATGCTGCCAAGTGTTTGTTCAACCATAAACTATACGAAAATTAAACTATTTTTTTTTTAATATTTTTCTCACACATTGAACAGAAATTACAAGTCGAAGAACATACTTAAAAGTGTTTTTAAAAAATCATGCATTTAAGGGATAAATACTAAATTATGATACGTGCTCGCAGTTAAAAACTAATGCTAAGACCATATGCATTAAAAAAATGTTTTTGTTGTTTTATATGGACATGGAAAACGGGTAATTTTCAAGTCATTCTTACATCCCCCTACCGTTCATTGAAATACTTATTACAAATATACGCATCGTAAAGGATGCAGGTTTTTTTTTTCTTTCTTATCCAAAAGCAGTAAGAAAAAAATCAAGTCTTACATCCTTTGAAAATACAATAATTTTGAGATAAAACTGTAGGACTTGTTCGTTTTTAGAGGAAACAATTTTTTTTTCTTTTGAAAATCATTAAGAACCTATAGTTGGGGAAACCTAACCTGGCAGCACTGTGAAGGCTACGCAGATCCTAATCAAAGCATTGCGACACTGCCAGGTTAGGTTTGCCTAACTGTAGTGTACTCATCAATACATCTAACTGATTGGTGAAAAGGCGAGGTTATTTTCAGTTTTAGAGTGACTAATTCTTACATCCAACAGAAAAATATTTGTCGCGCGTGATTGCTGACTAAATTAAAATATCAAGGCTTTGGTTTATTCTTGCTCTGCTAGAAAATTTGGAACTTACGCAAAAGCTTCCGCATTTTTATGATAAAAGCATTTCACAATCAGTTGTACAAATGACTTTGGTTGTAATAAATCAAACATTTTTTATTCTTAATTGATCAAAATTTTTATCATTAAAAACAATATAAGTACTAATTTTCAATCCAAATGTACATAGATTTAGATAGAAATAATTAAAACCTTGTCGGCTCGTCATGTTCCCACTGACAAACGACTATCCATGAATTTGATTAAGATTTATATTTAGAAATAATTACGCCCACTTATGACTGAGTAAATGGTTTTTAGCCAGGAAATGAACAATTCATTGAATGGTCATTTAAACTCCTATCTATGTTTTTTTATCTAAATGATAACTTTGATAATTTATACTATTTGCCTTCTTTTTTTAGTTTAATATGTATTAAAAGATAACTATGTAATGATTTGAAAATTTGCTTAATTTGGTAACTGCAATTGCTTGTGGTGAATAAATGTCTTGACTTTAACTTAAGTTTCAAACAAAGCTTTTGGTAAAATTCTGTAGAGATCATTCAAAAGTTAAACATTTTAAGATAAATATGATTTCTTTCATCAACAAGTTAAATTAAGGCTTACTTTTCTTTCGCTATTTTTTCTCTTTGTCATTTAAATTGCTATCTCTATTTTTATATTTAAATGACAAGTTTGATAGTTTATACTTTTATCTTCGTTTTTTACTTCTTTTTACGAAAACGGAAGTATTGTATTCACCAAAAAAATTTTCTCTCAAAAATCAACCTTAATTTCCATTTTACTCACCCTCGAAGGAATGTTGAGTTTTTTTTTTTTTTTGTTTCGACTCGACCACACGTGAATAAGTGCCTAAGAATGTTTAGACACGCGAAATATCCATTTTGACGATTCCCGAGATAATTAAAACGAGTTTTCTCGTAACATCTGTATGCACGTATGTATGTGCGTATATATGTCGCATAACTCAAGAACGGTTTTTCCTAGAAAGTTGAAATGTGGTACGTAGACTCCTAATGGGGTCTAGTTATGCACCTCTTCTTTTGGTTACATTCGGGTGTTTCTAAAGGGGCTCTTTTGTGCCTTTTTGGGTGGAAATCGTTATAAATTTCGATGTAAACTCAAGTGGTGTTACAATTTGGCGGACACTTGGCGATTTATCGCCAGTCTTTTGGTCGCCAAGTTTTGTCGTCAACTTAGCAACAAATTTGGCGATTTTTTTTTGTTTTTAAATTTGGTTTCAATTTTGCCACTGTTGGTGATATTTAGAGTGTAAACTATTGAATCACATTAAAATTGCCAATAATTTGAAAATGACATTAAATTGGAGTAAAAGGAAGTCATATGATGCACACATCAGCTCGTTTTATTTAATATGTACTAAAATATGTACTGAAAGATAACTACGGGTATATGATGCTTTGAAAATTTGCTGTAAATTGTTAACTATAATTTCTTGTGCTGAATAAATGATTTAACTTCATCATAATGTAGCTTTTGAATAAAGTCAGTACAGATCCTTCAAAATGTAAGCATTTTAAGATAAATATCTCTTTTATCACCGAGTAAAATTAGGGCTTGCTTTTCTTTCACTACTTCTCGTTCAAACGTATCCATTTTAAGCTTAAGTCGTTAAAAAGAGAAACTTTAAGATCTTTTCAAAGCACGAATAAATTTTTTAAGCAGAAAAATGCTCCTCTACAATGGGATATGCATTACTATCTTAAAGCCCATTATCTTGTCAGCTTTTTAGATTAAGCTACATTTTTAAAGTGGATAATAGACAAGAACTGAAGTTGCGTGAGACTGTGTTGGGTTGGATGGATTTTTGTTTCTACTTTAGCGGGGATAGCTTCTTGGAGTTTTAAGATAATGGAGAACAACTCGTTAGATAAAAAGGGGATAGAAAGTGCTTGTAGTTGAAAATGCTTGTCGGGTCTTTTTCTGCGATTTGTCGATGAAAAATCCTTTGAATGTCATAAATTTTTGAAAAAAAAAATATTTTCGCATTTCAACATAAATTATGTTTTAAATATTTTATGCTAGTGGTACCTGCACGGCTTTGCCCGTCGCTGAAAATTAAAAGGTCATTCGGTTCACCTGTATATTTACAAATAATGGAAGACGAATTTCTCGCCAATCGGCTATGTTCATTCGTTCTCCCATTCCGCGTCATAATAATTTCGTAAGTTACTCGTCCATCTTATGATGATTTTGCTCCAGAAAATGTTCTTAAAATTAAAATAGAGAAAAAACAAGATCGAACTTTCAAAAAATTGCTTCGAAGTGCGCATTCCCATGCTACAAACTAAATTTGTGCCAAATTTCATGAAAATCGGCCGAACGGTCTAGGCGCTATGCGCGTCCCAGAGATCCAGACATCCTCCAGACAGAGAGACTTTCAGCTTTATTAGTAAAGATAGTAAGTTTTTTTTATATAGTGAGTGAGGAATTCCTACATAGAAATTATAAGTTTCGAACAACATTAATCAGTCATTTGCTGGCGTCCTGACATTTTTCAACGAAGACTGTTTTTCAAAGCAGACACTTTGAGCTAACTTCTTATGTATTTTTAGCCAAAAATCCAGCGAAAAAATGTCATTGTATTTCCTTTTTCTGTGTTTTGAGCTGTACAACAGCTAGCAAAAAAAAAAAATATATATATATATATATATATATATATATATACTACTTCATTTAAACCAACAAGATCTTTTTATGTTCCGCAAATTTGGTTAACAGTAAGTAGGTTTAGGACTCGGTGTCATTTGTGGCCGAAAACAAAGCTGTTGGAGTTTATCATTTAGTTTCTTCTGGCTGCCCGATCAATTTCTAATTAACTATCTTCTCGCAAAACAACTTCCTACCTTTTAGCAAAAAGCTTTCTATTTTCAATCAAAAGGATGCCTGATCGTCAAAACAAGTAAGAAGGCACAGAGATACTTGCTCGTTTTATTCGAGTGTTCGTCAAAAACGGTTAAAAAAATCATTACAAAAAATCAGAAAAATTACTCTTTTTGCTTCCTTTTACAAAAAAGGAAATATTGTATTTACAAAAAAATTTTCACTCAAAAATCGACCATAATTTCCATTTTACTCACCCCCGAATGAATGTTGAGTTTTTTTACGACTCGACCATACGTGGATAAGTGCCTAAGAACGTATAGACACGCGAAATATCCATAATGAAGATTCCCAAGTTAATTATAACGAATTTTCTCGTGACGTTTGTATGTACGTATGTATGTATGTGCGGATATAAGTATGTATGTCGCATAACTCAAGAACGGTAAGTCTTAGAAAGTTCAAATTTAGTACGTCGAATCCTAGTGGGTAGGGGTGCGACATCGATGTCGATGTTTTGGAATCATCGATGTTTTTGTTAAAACATCGATGTTTTACTTTCGATTTTTTTGGACCATCGATGTTTTGGTTTCGATGTTGATGTTTTTGCATTTTAATTGAAAATTATCATAAAATTTGCTTCAATTTTCTTGCTAGGTAATTAAGTTTACTTATGGAGTTGCCAAAAAAGAAATCATTTTTTTGCATCCATTTTATAAGAACAATTTTTTTGTGTAGAGGATGATTTTTGGGAAGATCACTACAAGATAGTAGATTAACTAGAGAGTGAGGAAGAGGTCAAAGCTATTAGAATAACCTGACACTAGTAGTCTAGTGCCAGAAATTGCAGTCTATTTCAAGGCTTCAGTTCTTAAACTAAAGGAAAATCCTATACGTTTCTACGGTGAAAATTATAACTTTAAAAATTCAGAGCTGGTAAAAGTTGCTTTAAAGTATTTCATAGTGATGGCAACTTCTGTTCCATCGAAAAGAGATGTTTCTCTGACTGGCGGGATAGTGTGCGAAAAGAGAAATGTGCTTCTGGGGGGACAAAGTAAACAAACTTCTTTTTCTTAAAATTGTCAATAACAATAGTCGGGGTTACTAATCGACTTCCCCCAAAAAGTCGTCCCTCTATTACTTACAACTTGTTAGTTGTGCTACAACTAACTAACAGTACAACACATATTTCTTGCTCTTAAAAATAATTGCTAGAACAAATTTTGTATTTTTAAAATAATTAGCACAACTTTTTCTCATCATTCAACTGACGGTAAGTGCTATGATACATTTTTTCTTTGATTCTTTTTGTTGTAAATTTACTTTTAGTTTCATTAAGTTTGAAAATATTTCCTTATTACTATAACTAGTTTGTATTAATCTGTGCTTGTCTTACATTATCAATTTTTGTCCTACTATAATACCAAGATGTTGCGAAACTATTCTTATTAAATTATATTCATGATTTGTGGTTCAGTAGTTTCAATATATTCATCGAATACGTATTCTTTTGCATTGCTTAAATTAGTGTAGTATATACAAAAATGTATGTTATACATTGATAAAAAGATCGATGTTTTGAAGCATCGATGTTTGGAAACATCGATGTTTTTTGGTCGATGTATCAATACCATCGATGTTTTAATTTCTAACATCGATGTTTTGCCATCGATGTCGCACCTCTACTAGTGGGGTCTAGTTGTGCACCTCCCCTTTTGGTTGCATTCGGGGTTTGGTTGTTCATCACTGTTAATTTCAATATAGACTCAAGTTCTGTTATAATTTGGCGGACACTTGGCAATATATCGCCAGTCTTTTGGTCTGATTTCAGTTTGGCCACTGTTGGTGATATTTAGAGAGTAAAGTATTGAATCACATTAAAACTGCTAGTAATGGGGAAATGACATTAAATTGGAGTAAAAGGAAGTCATGTGATGCACACACACATCCTTTTTTTTTTTTTTGCGCAATCAGGATTGCTTTTTGCTTTCATTTGAGCGTCCTTGATGTCGGGTCCTTTTTTTCGAAATGGACTAGGGCCTCTTCAGCACCGCCGTCCACCGGAAGACGGAGCTGCTCCTCTGGTCCTAGCCTCCAGTAGCAGCATTTTCCACCGGAATTCCCTCCTCCTAGGCGGTGGCGTCCATGTCCTACATACACACACGTCTACACACAAACTAGTCCAAAAACACGTACAATGACGTAACCACTCAGGAGAAGGAGCAGGCTTGGGAGGACATGAGCCGTTACTAGAAACAACAGCCTCCAATGAGTAGGGTCCTGTCGCAACTCGTGATTGCGAAAAACATAATTCGAATTCAAAGTGTCAGAATTTAAATTATATATATATATATATATATATATATATATACACACACACATATATATATATATCTTTTTTGCTTTTCGTACAGATCATAGAAGTTAGTTAATTTGCTTCAAACTGTCCTGTTGCTTTTTTCTTGTGTTATTACACTTCAGTGATTACTAATTGTTCGAAACACAACATCATTTGCACCTGACTTTGAAAGGTCATTGAACGTTAGATGATGTCGGAATGCTAAAGGACTTTTTCTCAGAAATGATTAACAGAGCTTAACAGTTGGAAGTCAATAGAAATTACATTAATCACGAAAAATTGCTCGCTATTGTCATATAATGTATTTTCTGACAATAATTTTAAAATATAAAGTCACGTTCAGTTACAATAATATTAAAAGTAACATTTGATGAAAGGCTAATATTGCAGCTATATTCGCGATTTATTCGTCAAAATTCTATGTTCCGAAGAAATGTTTAATTGCAACAATGTTATTTCCTCGAACCCCTTCAGTCGGAATTACGAAATAGTTAAACATTTTTTTTTTTTTTTTTTTTTGCAGACAGAGTACTTTGGCAAAGAGCATCTTATAACCAAAATTCCAAGTTGGTAGGTAAAAAATTGAGAGTTGTGATAGGTTCAATATACCTTTTGAAATAAATAATTCAACAAAAATAAAATGAAAAATCATGAAAATTTCATTGTAAATTGTTTTCTAAACAATAATAAAACATATTATAAACATTTAAATTGATAAATGAAAAATTACATTTTTTTTTTGGAAAAATCAGGAAAAACCTCGTCTTTGCGTCGGGAATCCGTGGCGAAGCAAACGTGCCAATCCTAATTTTCCAAGCCTTATTTGAGGATGTTGCCAATCCCAAAAACAAATAACTAGCAGAATGTAAGAAGACAAGCAATTTGATAAATTATAATGTGAAGAGCAACTGTTGAAAATTTATGTCCGGTACATGGTAGAGCCCCTATAACTGGAGAATACGAGGCGTCGTTGAATCAGAGCTTGTCAGAAGCGACTTCAACGTAGTCAAAAGGGATTCCTTTATTCTCGAGAGGAATTTTAAAAACATTACAAAGTACTCAGATATAATTGGATTGTTTGTTTAAAACAAATAAACAACTTGTTTTATCATTTCCAGTCTTTGCACAAAGTTTCCGGATAAAATAACCCATTACAACTCTCTAACTAACTAGCAAGGAATATTGATCTTTAAATAGGTAAATGGTTTTAGCAATAGTTTTTAAAAACTGTAATTTTTTTCAAAGCAGCAGATTTAGAGAACTTTAAGAACACATTTTAATCATTAATTTTCTCTGCAATTAAAATTGTTTACTTGAGTGGAGCACAGTTACCAGCTTAAATCGATGGTAAAGCAATTATTCAAATGCTCATCTGATTACTCGAATTGAGCGATTTAAAAACCATTACTTCCACAAAAGCAAATAAATGCGGTCTTTTGTGCGGCCCATTAACATTTCAAAGGATACTAATTAGACTTTTGTCCTTATGTCATTGACCTTATTGCATTAAACTGCAGGTTCGTAACAATTCTGAAGTAAAGTATGCATTTTGAGTTGATCGTTTAAAGATTCATTCATTTTAAATTGAAATATGGCTCAAAGTAATATCAAGGAAAAAAAAACAAGTAATTTATCACAGGCGTTCACAATACACTTTTTGACCCGATAAATCCCCGCTCTCGCTCCGCAAAAAAACCGATTGAAAAATTCCCCGTTTCCATATAAAAATGTTTCCCATTTATTGTGCCACAGAAAGCGGTTTTTACCCAGCATTCTTAGCGGCTAGTAGATGAACTTGTTTCGTGTAATGCATTCTGGTTAAAATTCCGCTTTGCTACCAGAAGCTAACAGGAGGAGAAAAATCCACATATAGCCCGCAAATAACCGGAAAGCGGTGAAAAGCAGGTTTTTTCCGGGGTCGAAAGTGTCCATAGAAACAGGGGTGATTGTGAGTTCATCAAAAAATACCTGAAAGTTTCAAAGCGAGAACGGGGGGGGGGAATCTTTGGCCCTTATTACTTAAGTGCACCTCTGCCATAGTTTTAAATAGTTCTGAGTCAAAATATTGCGTGCACATTTAATTAAATTTTTAATGGATTACAAAGTTACTTTTGAGCGGGTGTTATACAAATTATCTTGTCATTTGTCCATATTAAGGGATAGTTGGCTATCTTAAGGCTCTTGCAGGTATATTTGATGAGTATTATATAATTTAAAATAAATTGCGGAGGTAGGGAGATAAAAGCATAACGAAAAAAGAACATAATTCCGGTATTTTTCAGACATGAAAATACCGGAAATACGTCCGAAAGTACCGGAAATTCGGTAAAATACCGGACCACAATCACCCCTGATAGAAACGACTTAGATGTAACTTAAGGGTGGTTCAAAAAAACTTTTTTTCAGCTAGAGTCCAGGACACCCCCTATTTGTTTTAGACTTACTAATAGTATTATGCTGTAAAAGTTTTAGCTTCTTACTCGAATTTTAAGAGGGTGCTCAATGACACCTTAATTTAACATTAGCCGTAGCATATAAAATGCCACAAATTCAGAAACAATTAAATTTCCCTAGCTGTTTTTTTTCTAAATAATTATTTTACTGCAATGTATATGCATATTACTAATGTATATGATAATGTGTAGCATTGCTTTTTCACGTCAATGTATTTTGTTAGCTCCTCCTCCCCATACTCTTGAAGTTTGGAGGAGGGGGTTGAGCACCCACTTTCAGTTGAAATAGGAAGCTAAAATTATTCCAGTATATTACTATCCACAAGTCTAATAATATTGAGGTGTGTCCTGGGAGAAGCCTTTTTTACTTTCTTTTACAAAAAAGGAAGTATTGTATTCGCGAAAAGATTTTCACTCATAAATCGACCTTAGTTTCCAATTTACTCACCCACGAATGAATGTTGAATTTTTTTTTCGACTCGACCACACGTGGAAAAGTGCCTAAGAAAGTATAGACCCGCGAAATATCTATTTTGACGATTCCCGAGTTAGTTACAACGAATTTTCTCGTGACGTCTGTATGTGCGTATGTATGTCTCATAACACAAGAACGGTACGTCCTAGATAGTTGAAATTTTGCACGTAGACTCCTAGTGAGATCTAGTTGTGCACCTCTCCTTTGGTTGCATTTGGGTGTTTTTAAAGGGGGTCCTTTGCCCCTTTTTTTTGGGAGGGGGGGAATCATTGTTAATTTCGATGTAAACTCAAGTGGTGTTATAATTTGACGGACACTTGGCGATATATCGCCAGTCTTTCGGTCGCCAAGTTTTGTCGCCAGTTTGCCGACAAATTTGGTGGATTTTTTTTCTTTTTTAAAAATCTGATTTCAATTTGGCCGCTGTTGGTGATATTTAGAGAGTAAACTATTGAATCCTATTAAAATTGCCAGTAATCGGGAAATGACATTAAATTGGAGTTAAAGGAAGTCATTTGATGCACACACACATCAGCTCGTTTTTTTTACACATTACATAATTTTCAGCGTAGTAGATTAAACCAGCCTTTATAGATTCATTTTTGTCCTGATATTATAATTTTGTCTCCATTTCATCAGAATTATCTGTTGACTTGTTAAGAATACTATTTTTACTCAAGTAATCTGTTCTGAGCCTTTTATTTTTGAGACACAAATACATCACCATTTGTCCTTAAACCTTTAGTAAAGTTTGAGCCAAATTAACTAAAATTTTTGAATACCAAATTCTGCAGATTACGTTAATTCGATAACGCTCAGTTTCACAACATACTGGGGAAATAATAAATGTTACGTGTGCAAAAGTTCGCTTAACAAATGAATTTTTAGCATTCCAACAGCTGTCTTGTATTGCTTACGTTCGATGAGCACGACCGGTTGGCTGATCACGCGACAACAATGACGTCAGTGGTTACTAACTTGTTGTTGACAAACCAATGCTTCATCGAACACTTTCGGTTGATCACCGGTTACTTGCGCAGACATGGCGCAGAAGAATAACACGCAGGTGAAAAATACTTATAATTGGCCAAAAATGTCACGTGGTTCCATCGACCAATGAACCAGCTTAAGTTGCGGTTGAACGGTAGATCAACTGGTGAGGCTCATAGAACGACATCGGAAGCAACCATTCAACCGGTAGCTCTTAAGAACGCTGCGGTTCGCAACCGGTTAGTCAACGGTTGACCGGTTGAGCTCGTGGAACGCAACCATTGTGTACTGACAGTCACTCTTATTAATCAGGAAATCACACGTTTGTATAATAATGAAAAAAAAATCAAATAAGTAGCAATTGAAAGGGCAGACTGAATCATTTTTTCAATGCATTCATTATTTGCCCACATCCTTCCCCTTTATTGAAACATAAAATCTTAAATTCCGGCAAAAATTTTTTTAAAAAATCGCCAAATTTAGCTAGAAACGGAAGTTTAATTACTCTCACTGCAGCTTCGTTAAGATACAAAGGTATCAAAATTCTGATCGCTCTTTCCAGAACCTTCCATTCCTCGCTAATTTGGTGACTTTTCTTGAAATGCCTTCTGACTTTATAGTTCGATAAGGGGAGCACAAGGGCAAATAATTGATACTTGAAAAAATGTTTCACTGGGCTCCTTTTTTTAAAAAATAAAAATGTTATACCTTTTGTATAGCTCTCTAGCAATATATTGTTCCTGTTTCGATTAATATAACCATTGCTATAAAGCAAGTTACATTGCACGTACTGATTAACCAAGATAATTTCAAACTAATGACACTTCTTTCTCGGTTTCCCGTGAAGCGCATGCGCAGTATCGCTCTTATTTCACTAATTTGATTAACAGCATTGCATTAATGTCTTCTCGAACTAACAGTTCTCCCGGATTGCGCGCTCTTGCATTTAATGATTCGTTGTGACTGTTTTGCTCCGGGCAAAACACATTCCATCGCTAACGTGGAAGAGAATTCGTCTCGTAATTAAAAGTCTCAAAATGGAGCTTTTGCCTTCCACGCTCCACTAACTGCGACTCGCTAACAGGCTTAATCAATAACCATTTTAGTTTCTGTCTCGTTTAAGCAACTTGTTCACTCTCGAGTTCTTTAAAATGACTGTGGCGCCTAATGGCGCCATCCACTCTAAACGCCTCACAAACGCCGGGAAGTAAAATATGGATTCATAATATTGATCTGAATAGTTCCAATTAGAGTTTCAGCGAATTTTTTTTTTAATATATATTTTAGCTTCTGAAATGTCGTTATTTTTTTTCATAAAGTTTTCATTTGAAATACTTTTTTTCTTCGAACAAGGCTTTTGAAACCTTTATATAGAACAAAAACCGAGAAAGTTAAAATATTGAAAAAAATTCCAAAGCTATAGTTTCGAACACAAGAATATTTATATACTTATCCGAAACATTCTTTCTTGTGTGTGTTTTTATTTTATTTATTTATTCATTTTTTTCGAATTGTTATTTTCGATTTCCAATATTCCAAAGTTACTACTCAAGTTTTCGTACTAAAGTTCCTCTGCGTAAAAGCCTAGTTCTATACCAGTTCATATTGATACTCAATTAATATTTAAGATGTTAATAACAAGAACTTAATCATTTTATAACAGCAAAAATATTTTTTAATCTGACAATAAAATATGACGATATGAATATTAATATCTAGAAAATGCTTAAGTTATCATGTATGCTTTGATGTTAAGTGGTAAATTTTCCTCACTGGAATAGACCGCAGATTAAAATATTACCAGATGAGTGAAGCTAAAAACAGAGAAAATATTTCACTATTTTACTTTGACTCGCTATCCCCCCCATCCCCCTATTGAAAGCTGTTTAATTTCATCTAAGAAGTAATAAAAATCGAGAGTTGCAGATCAAAAAAAGGTCATTTCATTGAAATTATATATTTACATATTTTACTGATTTTTAGATATTAAACGTACTCGCATTTGTGTTTATGAATGCGTAGTGACCAAAAACATACGGGGGTAAATTACCTGTTATTAATAAATAACAGAAAAGTATTTAAAAAGTATTTTGAGAAAACCCTTTTGCAGTTATTTAGCTGGGTTAATCCGTTGTTATTCCTGTTTGCATTAATCCATAAAGAAAAATTTGGACATAAGTAAGGATCCAACGGACATAATCAGCCGAATTAATGAAGCTATTTTGATGCAAGAATACATTGACCGTTATCGCCTATTCATATTTTCTTTCTAAACCACGCGCTATTTAATGCGAATATTGGCGAAATATGGGAAACTCAACTCTGCCAATGAATGATACCAAACAAATAGATCGCGTTAAACAGATTATAAACTACGACAAAATGTTACAACTGCAGTAGTTTTGTTACTTGTAGCGCGTTTCTTCTGACCACTGTTTGCATTCCTACATTCATAAAGTTTTGTTAATACAACCAAAAGAAAACTGTACAGCATTTTATGTGCACCGTGTTGTTTTTATCAATATTGCGATTTCAATCCATTAATAGAAAAAGAATCATCTTTAATGTAATTGTATGTCTCAGATAACAATTGAAACGTAATAAAAGTATATAAAACAAATTAAATCTTTAAAATTACCAGAGCAGGCGTTCGCAAAAAAATTTATATAGTTTACCTATAAGCGGTTGCTATATCATTAAGAAAGCATTATAGTTGTAAGAATATCTACACTTTTAGCGTTCAAATTGATAACTTAATGTTCATGCTATTTACTAGGGCCGACTATATCCAGGCATAGGACTCTTTATCCTGTGTTACCCGAAGTTTTCCTTAATTTAAAATGTAATTTATTAGAATTTATAAAAATTGCTGTTTTAACCATGAATTAATTTTCTCTGTGCATTAAGCTGTACTAATCTCAAATCCAAATGTTGGTAGGTGACGATCGTAACAATATTTACTGTAACAATTTTCATGAGATAATTTCATAGCTATAAGTTTTTCAAGTCCATCAATTTTTATACTGTAATTCAATAACTCGAGAAAAATGCACTGTTGTACGTTTTACCCGTTGCCGATAAAGACATAGGGAGTGAGGGTCGAGGCACAGGGTTCTCCTGCCGCGAGACTGCATTGATCATTAATTGTTTGGCTTGGCCCCTTCCAATTATTAAAAACCAAGTGATAAATTCGAATGCAATTGTAATTGTAAACTATCACATAAGCAAATTAATTTTTAATTTGTTTCACAAAATAACCACCAGGTTTCTAATAAGTTATTGCTGCAAAACTAGTTTTATGAATAGCACCTGTTTGATCAACTGTGCTCAACTTCTTAACAGAACATTTGTAGCAGTGAGAAGCAAAGGGATGTAAGTGGGCTTTTTTAGTTTGAAGAAAAACTTATTTTAAGTTGAGATTTTAGGTAGGTTTTCATTGAAATGTTTTTTAAAATCATGCTGTACAGTAGAACTTACCAGGGATACTGGTACTTTCCCTTGAACCAATGCAGAGAAATTCTCTTATTTTTTGTACAGGTTATCTCATTAATTTTTACTTTTAGCACTTGCATCCCTTTACTTCTCATTGCCTCATTTATGAATAAAGTTTCTTTTAAGAAATTTTACTCAACCTATTAAATTTTAGTAAACTAATAAAATTAAAAAAATAAGGGGTTCACTATTTAGAAGAGGGTGGGCCACAATGAGACAAAAAACACATATTTTTCATTTTCTGTATATTGGTGTGTTCTAAAGCACAGAAACATACTTGATTATATCAAAAGTATCAAATTATAGTATATTGCACTAAATTTAGCTTATTTAATGTTAGGAAAAAAAGTTATGAGGCTGTGTAAATTCGATGAAAAGTGTCTCATTGTGGCCCAGTAAGGGGCCACTATGAGACAGCTGAATAATCACTGTATTTTACCTATAGTTTGCACAGTAAGTACCTTTAGCTAGTTTATTAAAGAAACTTAATTCAGCACAGAGTTATTAAAAAATTACAACACCACGTGATACAGACTGATTTTTTCTACAATTTCAACGAAATTTTTTTTTTTTTCATAAATTTAATGGTTTCAAGGTCCTGTGTCTCCTTAAAGCATATTTTAAATATTTAAAACTTTTTTTCTTACATATAAAACAATTTTAATTACAGTAAGAAAAAAACATCAGTTTTTAAAAAGCAGGAAAAGAATAAAATAATTAATGCTAAATATTAATTGATAATTAACCTATACAGTTATTTTATACAAATATTATTTATAATTAGAAAGTACTTAGAAATAAGTACCATGTTTGGCAACCTTATCAACACCTAACCGGTTTCTAGTTTTGTTTTGTTCAAAGCTGTGTATTAAAATAAAAAGTTCACATATAATAATAAGTTAAAATATAAATATTTTTAAATCGAGCTTTTTTTTATGTTAAATTTCTTCTTTGTAAACTAAAACAACTATATAAGTGTTCTACACTTGCTTACTGCTGCTTGGGTCACAATGAGACGTCTCATTGTGGCCCAAAAAATTTGTCTCATTGTGGCCCAAGCAACAAAATGAATACTTTTACTTCATATCATTAAAATAAACCATGAATTAAAGATAATATAGCTGAGTAATAGAAGATTCAAGTGTCAGTAACAACATAAACTACAACACTTATCTTAATTGTCGAAATTTTTCAAAATTATGATAGATGCAAGAAATTATATAAATAACTTTCAGTGTGTCCAAACAGTAACTGTTTTTTTTCTACAAAAAAAAAAAAAAAAAGCATAGAACAGCGTCGAACTAGGAATTCTGGGAAGCATTTTGTTTATGTTTACTCCTCCCAGGTGGTGGTAGCTGTCAGAATTGTATTTATTTTTGAATTTACAATGTATCATTGTGATCCACCCTCCCCTATCTAAAAATGCGATTAGAATTTTGAAGTGTTATTGACTTTTGATGATTAAAACTAATATTTAAGCCTCAACAGTACAACATCACCATTTATTATTTTAACCCCAAAAGTTAAACAAATGTACTATAGTTAACGATACAATTATGCACAACGTGCTCCTCAATGTGTGCGGTGAACCATTAATGCCTTTCATAAACTAAACCCGAAGAAAGTAAATAAATGCACGTATCGTTCTTAATGGAAGTAGAGAACAGGTCAATGATTGGCTATTGCTTCCCATGGCATAGATCAATACGCACTTCACTTCAATTACGTCCGCCTGTTGCATTGATTTCTCTGCGAAGCATGAAGCGAGGGATGGAAAACTTTTGGTAGCAAAGATATCGATTAAATGTCAATAAACAGCACGAGGTTGATGAGAAATTTGCAGAAATGCTATTTTTTATTTAAAAGACAATGTAGCAAGGTAATTTCATTACTTAGATTATGTTCTTAATTTTATTCATAGTTTGAGTAAACCATACTTTCTTCAAGACAAATTTAACGGTGTTGATGACGTTTGTTTTTTCTGCTGCTTGCCTTTGCATATCTGTGAAAAATTCTGGATGCACGAAGGAAAAAGAATATATTTTTTAAAAGAAATTCTGCGTTAATGGCTCGTTTTGTAAATAAATATATTCAAGTTGTTCTTGGATTTTTACTTATCGTAACTTTTTTTCACAGTTGAATGTTCGGGGGTTTTTTTTTTTTTGCTTTTTTTTAATGTAGTAAATAATGCAGGACAAACTACGTCCTTTACTTATTGAGCTATTCATCGAAATCTACTAAGATTTACAACTGTAAAATTATATTCATCCCCATAATATCTTAGAAAACAATTTTCTCCTCCTTAAATTCTAATTTCGACTAATTGATTTTTCCCATCAATATAATTAATATATAATTTTTTTTAGTAAAAACGGAGTTTAATTATATTCCCAAAATTATTTTTTTTTTCATCTTTTTTTTTGTCTTTGGAAAAATTTCTACATTTGAAATCGTTTGGTAATGACGTAACTGTTCACGTAAAAAAAGAAAAAACAATAAGTTTTGTAAATGGGGGTTCATCACGGTTTTGTTTTTTAAACAGATAATGGGATAATATATAATGGGATAAGGATAAATATTACGTAATTCAGCTTTTAGAATAACCAAAATATGCAAAAAATTGCTCGGATGCGCTACAGAAATATAGTCACGAAATAAGGTATAAATTTCACACGGCTAAATTGCTTACTAGTTTGTCTTTTCGAACTCATTTAATTTTTTGCGTATGATTCAGAAATTATATTAATTCAATAAAAACTAGCATACTAATGTCTCAATAAATCTCTCAATAACTACGTAAATAAATCCCAAACCGTTAGCGATTTTGCATCGAAATAAAAATTCTTAATCAAAGTGGTACGCAAATAAGTGTTGTGAGCGCAGATAAGTGTGTGTAGGTGGGCGGATGGTTGTAGGCGTAGGTTGGTTGACTATATGAGAAGATGCACTTAAGCTTATTAGTTTGGCATTTCGCCGACTGATAAGAAATCCAAACCATCTTACAGCACTCTCGAATAAATTCTTTGTGTTCTATTGCTATGTTTGTATACCTCAAGGCTACCCGTTTTGATAGTTTAGGGAGAAAAATTCAGTGCGTTTTTTCCCTCTTATTTCGCTTCGTTTCGAGAATTTAAAAAAACATATAGAATAAAAGGTACGGTATTTAGCCGAAGTCTCGGGGTCTTCCACAAAATTACATTAAATACGCTTTTTACCTCCTTTTACAAAAAAGGAAGTATTGTATTCGCGAAAAAACTTTCACTCAAAAATCGACCTTAATTTCCATTTTACTCACCCCCGAATGAGTATTGAGTTTTTTTTTCTTCGACTCGACCACACGTGGATAAGTGCTCAAGAACGTATAGACACGCGAAATATTCATAATGACGATTCCCGAGTTAATTTACAGCGAATTTTCTCTTGACTTCTGTATGTACGTATGTATGCCGCATAACTCAAGAACGGAAAGTCCTAGAAAGTTAAAATTTGGTTCATACACTCCTAGTGGGATCTAGTTGTGCACCTCCCCTTTCGGTTGCATTCGGGGGTTTCTGAAGGGGTCTTTTACCTCTTTTTTGGGGGAAATCATTGTTAATTTCGATGTTAACTTAAGTGGTGTTATCATTTGGCGGACACTTGGCAATGTATCGCCAGTCTTTTGTTTTTTTATGCTGAAATTCGATCGTAATGGTGTTTAAAAAAAACCTGCTCTCAGTTGATATAAAATTGTCCCTTTATGGTTTTCTTCGAACTTGCTTGCAAAGTAGATCATCATTTACAATTTGGTCGGCTTTGCAATGTTAAAGTTAAACATTAGGCGACTAAAGAAAAACAAACAGTGTACGTTTCTCCTTAAACAACTGCCATTGTGCGTTCAAACAGTTTGTTTTTCTTTAGCCCTTTTAATGTCCAGAGCTATGAAAGCATTTTGTTTTTCTTTGAGATAATCCCGAAAATAGTATCTTTCTTTATGCAATGCGTTAACAAATTGTTTCATTAATTCCAACTTAATATGAAAAAGAGTTTAAGGATTAATTTCGCGAGGAATCAATTAGTAGTGCGACCAAATTTGAATTCCGGTTTCAAATGCTACTCTTTTAAACAAACTTGCTGTTAACCCAAAGCTACTGTTGATTTTGGTTTCCAATTCTTTCACATAAAAACCAGGATATTGTTGAGTAGTTTTAAGAGCTTCTTATAATCTTGAATGCTAAGTTTTCTAAACAAATGTTCGGTTTTATTTATTTATTTATTTTTTATCTTAATGCGAGCTCTAAATCTGAATATTTAAATCATTTCGAACTTTTTCAAAGTTATAAAAAAATGTGTCTTTTTTTAATTTTTAAATGATAGTGTCGAGTAGTCTTAAGAGCTTTAGATTTTGAACGCTAAATTTCCCAAACAATAGTTCTGCTTATCTTTGCTCTTCTGGATTCTAGCTTTAAATCTGCTTATTTTTTCGATTATTTTTAAAATGTTACAAATAAAAAAAAATAAAAACCAAAACTGAGAAATCTTAACATTTTAACTTTTTTTAAGATTTTAAAGTAAATATACACAAATAATTAACATTGATAGAATTAAATTTAAAATATCGGAAAACTTAAGGATTTGTGGACTACTCTATCGTTTTTTCTTAACTTAGTACGAAAAATATGCAAAATGCAAATACCAGTTCCCATTTTACGAAATTCTTTCGGTGCTAATTTAGCGTTATTCTTCTAAAAATTTACTAATTTTTGCAATAAGAATATTTACGGACTCTCAATTCCTGAGTACAGAATAGATATGGAACGAAAAGCTCTTGACGATTTAAATTAAGGTTTCTATGGTTGAACTAAATAATTTGAAGAAAAAAAAAAGCTACGCTTAGTTTAATGCGTCAGCTCATTTATCTTCATTACAGAAGAATAACCAACCCCTTTTCTGTAATTTTTATCAGGGTATTGGGAACAGTCTCTGTAACTGAGCATCGATCAAGTATCATCCTTAATAGAAGACCTTTCTTCGGGTAAAGCATTTAGACTTTTGAAATCAATGAATTGTTGCTTCTTAATTTTCACAATTTTTCCAAAACAGCCGATAGGCTTGAAAATTTGTAAACTTTAGATGTCTAGTTTGTTTAAATATAGATTATATTTTTTATCTAAATATTTAAAACCTATTTATTTTCAAATTTTAAAAATAAAAGAAAAAAAATAATACTTGAAGGAATAATTATTACTTTAAAGACAAAGAACAGTGCCTAAAATATGAGTGAGTGTTTAGTTATGTCTTTTGAACCAAAACTACTTTACCTAATTACAGACATTTGCCTGTCTAATTACAGACATTTGCTTGTCTAAATACAGAAAACAAATTTTTGGCAAAATTTTCGTTAAAAACTTTTAGAGCAATGTTTATTTTGTGTTTCTGCTGTGACAATTTTTTTGTTTTAGCAGCTGTTCCTTGTAACTTCATCGCTCCCTTTTTAATGTGAACATGTATTTTTAACCAAATAAAAAGTTAAACTTAACTATTGCAAGCTGTTGCATGATTATTAAAGTCAAATTTTGACAATGTTTAAATTTTTTTATTAAATTAAAATTTCTCTTTTTTTTTTTTTTTTGAAGTTTTCTCCTTAGATGGTGAGTCACTTGTGAACATGACAAACGGGACGCATGTGAACAGTTCCTGTGTCCTCTCCATGAAATGAATATTTGTACAGGATATTATAAGTTTTAAAAATGTGTAAAAATTCAAGAATTATTTTTACTTCCTTTTACAAGAAAGAAAGTATTCTATTCGTGAAAAAAATTTCTCTCAAAAATCTATCTTAATTTCCATTTTACTCACCCCCGAATGAACATCGAGTTTTTTTTTCTTTCGACTCGGCCACACGTGGAAAAGTGCATAAGAACGTATAGACACGCGAAATATCCATTTTGACGATTCCCGAGTTAATTACAACGGATTTTCCCGTAATGTCTGTATGTGTGTATGCGTATATATGTCACATAACTCAAGAACGGTATGTCCTAGAAAGTTGAAATTTGGTACTCAGACTCCTAGTGGGGTCTAGTTGTATACCTCCCTTTTTGATTGCATTCGAGTGTTTATAAAGGGGGCTTTTGCCCCTTTTTGGGGGGAAATCATTGGTTTTTTCGATGTAAACTCAAGTGGTGTCATAATTTGGCGGACATTTGGCAATATCGCCAGTTTTTTGGTCGCCAAGTTTTATCGCCCACTTGGCGACTAATTTGGCTTTTTTTTTTTTTTTTTTATTTTTTAAATCTGGTTTTAATTTGGCTACTGGTGATGTTTAGAGAGTAAACTATTGAATCACATTAAAATTGCCAATAATGGGGAAATTACATTAAATTGCAGTAAAAGGAAGTTCCTTGATCAGCTCGTTTTTCCATAGTTAACTGATAAATTCATTGTGAATAAGCTTTCACCAAAGGTTTCACTCTCGTTGATGTGTATTTTTGCTACCAATTTAAGTTAATGGCGTACAGAGGCAGAGATGAAATAAGTACAAACGCACACACAGAAAATATGAATCAGGAATACGTATAGGAATAGAAAAAAAGTTAAGACTGACAAATTTTAATAAAAAAAATCTTATTCAAATAAGGTTAACAGTTCTTAAATAAAGTAAACACACCCCTCTGGAAAAATATCGAGTCACGTATCACCGTTCTCAGTGTTGAATATAAACATGTAAGTATTCATGTTCAATGGGAATTCATAGCCCGCCACACTTTTGTCTCAATAGTTTATTACTCATCTATATTTGTGTTTGTCAGTTTTGAATATAATCAAGTCAATATTTATGTTTAGTGGGGAATTTTTGGTTGTCCAAACTTTTGTCTCGAAATTTATCTATTCGCCAAAACAGCGTTTGGCGGTGTTGAATGTAAAGAGATCAATATTAGTGTTCAATGGGAATTCATATCTTGCTAAACGCTTGTCTCAAAAGTTATCAATCGTCAACTCAACTTTTTTTATAAAGTTTTAATTCGAACAATGAGCATTCCGTCAAGTTTGACCATTAATGAGGAGAAGTTTTTTTCCAGTTTAAGAGTGAACTCCTTATTGTATTTGTTAAAATTCAGCACATAAATTATGATGCTCACAACGCTGTTGAAACAAAGAATATTTTAACTTCTGTGTCGTAGCATGGCCTCACTTGATCCTTATAGGCCGTGACAATGGCTGAAAATCATGGCAACAAAGAGGGCGCTACAGACAATCCCTGTTTTCCTTTCTTATAATCAAAATGTCCATTGATTGGTGGATACACAGAATTGGGTTCAGCGCCTCTTGCGGTCAAACTGGGTGACATGCCATTAATTGGTGGATGTTCGTGTTTCAGTTTAGTTCAAGCAGTTTTACGCTAAATGTTTTTGGCGAAGGTTAGTGTAAGTATT
Organism: Uloborus diversus; assembly: GCF_026930045.1. Classification (NCBI taxonomy): domain Eukaryota; kingdom Metazoa; phylum Arthropoda; class Arachnida; order Araneae; family Uloboridae; genus Uloborus; species Uloborus diversus. The sequence goes on along the minus strand of NC_072737.1, from coordinate 24,127,919 downwards.
TCTACCTTTGTACCTCGATACGCATAACACATGCAATGTTTGTTTTGAATGCATACATTGGTAGTAAAACGTTTCTTATTCAGTTTAATGGGGAGCAATTCATCAATTACGTACTAACTGATGACCGATGAGATGGAAAGCAAACATCCGGTTTACGAGTGGAATTGAATGCAACTATTAGTTTTCAGGGATGCCAGTTTTTGCAGATAGGAGAGGGTGACCCAAAGCGGTTAGGTTTTCGAAGAACACTTGAAAGTTGCAGTTTTCGGATTTTTATCGCAACAATTTTGGTTTTATTTCCTAGCAGGGTTCTTGAACATTAAAATAAAAAGTGATTTTTGTATTATTTCAAACCCAATGTTTATTATCAAATTTCACAAACATTCGAAAAACCCGCTTTGCCCTACCAGGTAGATCAAAGCGGATAAGCTTAACTTATTGTAAATTGGTACATTTGCCAATCAAATATGAAATTATAAATGATTAAAAGTAATAGACTAGCTACCTGTTATTATAAAAAAAATGTATAAGACATTTGTACTTATCAAATTAAAGTCAGCACATTTGTTTATAAAACATAAATAAATAACTGATTAAATTAGCAAATTAATTAATTGTCAACCTAAAAAGTAACTTTTTAAAGTTATACTTATCCTATTGAAATAGAAAATCTAAAGCAGCACACGTATCAAGAAATTATAAATAAATATAAGATTAAATCCTGTGCCCGCTTTGCCCCACCCGCTTTGTCCGAAGGCACGTTTTTTATTTCAATAATTATAACCTTAAATTTAAAAACGAAACGAACGAAATGACTATCGTAGCTTGTAGGTGGATGGGGTCAGAATAACGTAATATTATTGACAGTCAAAAGAATTGGTTTTCGACTAATCCCCAAGTTACGAAACTTCATTTTGTTTTAGAAATGTATCATTTTTTTTATTTTAAACCTTGCTACTTCATGCTACTTCGCTGGGACTGATTAAATTTCGGTGTTCATGTAAACACGACATACGTATACATCGCCGCTTACACACCATGGGGGGGGGCATACGAAGGCCTCCTTGCTTTGGGCGACCAACCCGGTCCCTCCTCTCCTATGTATTAGCCTCTAAATTAAGTTGAAGCGTTGTTTAAGTTTAACATTGAAATGAATGAAACACGCGCATCAAACTTTTCCTTTTTCCTTTCATTCGGTTGGGACTCTTCTTAACTGGTCATTAGCCAATTCCATAGCAACCATGGGCAGACAGCAAATTAAGTGTAGGATTTGATCTTAGTATTGAAGTGAACAATTTTAAGAAGTAAGTTATAAAGTATGCACAGAAAAAAAACTAAAGTTGATGAGTGCTATTCAGAAAACTATTGCTTTATTGTATACTAGTGGTACCCGCACGGCTTTGCCCGTAGTAGAAAATGAAAAGGTCATTTGGTTCGCATCTATATTTACAAATATTGGATGATGATTTTCTCGCTAATTTGCTAGATTCATTTGCTTGCCCATGTTACAGTTCCACATTATGGTAATTTCGTAATTTAGCCGTCTACGTTGTGATAATTTGCTTGGTAATATTTTCTTAAAATTGGAATAGAACAGGAACAAAATCGAATTTTCGAAAAATCGCTTCGAGGTGCACAACCCCAAGCTACAAACTAACTTTGTGCCAAATTTAATGAAAAGCGGCCGAACGGTTCAGGCGCTATGCGCATCACAGAGATCCAGATATTTAGACAGACTTTCAGCTTTATTATTAGTAAGGAATAAAAGGCAATCAAAAAAGTTAGCTAAGAAATTATGTAGCAATCTTAAGATAGATATTTTACATTAACGAAAGGAAAAGCATAGAATGTAATGAAGCCTTAATAGGTTCGTCTACCAGTGAAAGAAAAATTGTGCATTAGATGAACTTTTAATTAGGTTGAAACAACTTCCAACATTTTGCTCTTTCAGCTCTTTTATAAGCGAAGCAAATAGGTTAATAATATATTGCAAGCATGTACGTTTCAGAGGAAGTTAAAACTTTAATAAAAGGTTTCCAACGTAAAGTAGTTAGTTTAGTTCGACAAACTGATGAACTACCTTTAAAACTTTCAACTTTCTCACATTATTAAACTGCTTGCAGATAAAGAAAAAAATCGTTGGTAAATTTATTTCAAAAGAGAAAAAAAGTTTAGTAAACTTGTTCAGCATATTTTATGTCTTCGGCTCTTTCCGCACTAGAGCTTTTTACTTGAGTATGTTTCTATAACTTGCAAAGATGAGGTATTTTTGTCAAAACGTAGAGTTATTTCATTAATATTTTCTTGGAAGAACTTTACGTATTTGATGAACATATCGCTCATTTGAAAGAAGAGTACAACAATACGAAGAAATGAAATTTTACAGGAGAAGCGTTTGAAATTGAACTCTTCGGACAGTTTGCAATAAGAAAAATAAGTTTGTTGGGCTCTCCAGTGTTTAATATTAGAACAAAAATCTGTCATTACTTTCCGAAGAAATTAACGTCCTTTGAAGGCCTGTAAGTGAAAAAAAAATTGAACTTTGACATCTTGAATTCAAATTATGTTTTTCGCAATCACGAGTGTGTGTATGTTTGTATGGAAGCGTGTGTTTGTGTGTGTGGGTGCGTGTGTAAGCATGTGTGCAGGCATGAGTTTATGTGTGTGGGTGTGTTTGTGTGTATGTGTTTTTTGTGTGAAAAGGAAGTCACGTGATGCACATCAGCTCGTTTTTACCGAATTTGCGGATTATTCACGGTAACCCTCTTCCAAGGATAATCGGGAGTTTACAGCATATTAGAAGATTTCGGTTTGGCTGATAACTTGTCTCAAGGAATTGTAAGTGTGTGTTAAATAAACGTCGACGAGTATTTACAAGAACATTTAGCGCTTCTTACTTAAGCGAGGTTCAAATGATTTAACCCATTAGAAGAACACACTATTCTACTTGTTGAATTTTTTTAACAAATAAGGGGTGAAAATCTCATTATTTGCGGGACACATTTTAAAGGGAACTATCAGTGCATTAAAAAGTCCAACAACTTTGCTTGATTTACTCAAAAGGGCTCTTAATCTTTTTCTTTATTATTTTCGAGATACAACGACTTGCGAAAAACTAACATACAGTTACGAAGTATTTCTATATTATATGAGAGCATTTATATTCCGTCTTTTAAACTTTTAATAAAGGGGTCGTTTCCAAAAATTTAACAGTATTTTTCTCTGAAAGAGCAGGTTTAAAAACATAGGATGTAACCATTTTTAAAATAACTTGGCAAAGTTTAATATTTTTAAACAATCTTTAAAGCGGTGCACAGATTCAATTTCCTTTTTTACGCTTCTGTGCATGACAGTCGTTACAAGTGATGAAATACCATTCGCTGATGCCATAAGCGCAGAGCATAATATTTAATTCGCATCTGGATTATCATACCCTGGAAACGCGGTAGGTAGCAAGTGTAAGCATTCAGCATGCCAGTGGAATAGCGTGCCAAAGTGCGTCACTTGTGACGTCATCAAGTCCCCGCGTCATAAAGACCCCTTGTTTAAAAAAAAACGGACATTTAAAACACATAATTAAAACTTAAATTTTTTAAAAATAAGTTTGCCTTTGATCCATGTTTTTTTTTTTTTTTTTTTTTTGTTTATTCTATCAATTTCAGTGACTAAAAGTAGTACTTTTCACTGCTGGAAACAACCCCATTCAAGTTTTCTTTGTTTTGTTGTTGGCTGTCTTCGCCGAATTATCTTATATAGTTTTGATAACTATATAAATAATAACTATATAATAACTATATAGTCTTGAAAATAATAACTATAGAGTATAAGTAAATAACTATATAATAACTATATTGTTTTGAAACTATGAGTATTATATAAAGAGACCTCCTTCAATTAGCGTGACTAATTGAAAGAGGTTTCTTTATATAATAATCATAGTTTCCCTTGGGTTAACACTCAAAATGAGTATTTTTACCAGAAATTTGCAAAGGTCTTATTGTTTGAATGTTGTTTCAGTTGCTAAGGAACTAACTTTTTAAAAGATCTTTCCAGACCATGTGTGTGTACTTGACTAGGTTATAAGCTCAATTCAAAACTATATTAGTTGATAACAATAAAACTAAATTACATAAATCGAGTAGAAAAAGAAAGAATAATAAACAGAGCGAAGGAGGAGCAGGTTTTTTCTTTTATTAACTTCATCCAACGGATATCATTACTTAAACTTCGTGCCAAAAGTACGTGTATTTGTCTGAGTAAATATCAACTTGATATAATATCGGAAAATTCGGAAAGAAGATTGTTTTCAATTATGAGCCAACCACAAGGAGGATCTCTGCGGCGACGCAAAGTAGAAAAATAGTTAATTAGATGTTTCCCAAAGTTGGAGACAGATAAATAGAGTGTGTTATTTAACGTATCATTAATTATGTCGAGAAACGAAGCAATATTCTAAGTTCTGGCAAAGTTAATTCAGTTTAAGATGAACGCGTTAATGTATTTCTTTCAGACAAATAACTTAAGAATGATTTATCTTTACTGGTAACAGTATGCAAACCTTATATTGTGTGAACGAGAAATTTATTAGAATATATTTATTTACACTGTGTACGGTATAATTATTTTATCAAAAAAGAAAACAATGTAGGAGATGAATCAATTTATTACTTTTTGTTTCAACTTTCAAAGTTAATATTATTCGTTTGTAAGCGAAGTGTGAGCTCAAATTTTTCGTTTTAAAATTCGCAGCGAAAATATTCTGTTGAAGAAGCGTTAGGCTTTTTATACTTGAGACACTTCAACGAAAGCAGTAATAACAATACGAAATGAAATGTCTTAAAACCTCAAATGTCACACTCAGGTTATCAAAATTTGATTTTTCAAACTATTCTTTTTAAAACTCTATTTTGAAGTCGGAAACTTTTCCAAACTAGTTTGTTTGGGATAAACTAGTTTCAGCATTTGAAGTATCCGTAAAGTTCTTGTTATTTTATGCCCTAAATATCAGAATCCTTTCTATCTAGTTCTTCTCTACTTTGTCTCGTTCCTCTATATGCCTTCCCCATGACTTTTAGTTGCCAGTTTCTATCACGTTTGTAAATGTCACTATCGTTAGTTTTATATCTATTTACGTTCGCCTCTAGCCTTTATGTTATCAACGTACTTAAAGCACTAATAGTCAATCATAACAAAAATAGCTCTTTAATGGCTTGATCAAGTTCTTTAATGTGTAAAAAACTCTTCAACACACAAAATATAGGTAGAGATTGAACTTTAACTCGCAACTTAGATCCCTCACAATTCTCACGTTGCCATTCACAACTTTACTACTGTGCGTTGAGGGTTTTTGTACAGCCTTGAATCGTAGAATAAGTAGCGACACGTCCGCCATCTTGGGGCTAAACGATGCTTTCTCCCTATGTCTGCTATGGTGAAGTAGCGTGTTTTGCCTCTTAATTGTGATTTCTTATTAACTTAATGTTAATCCACAATCATGAAGCAAAACCCGCTACTTTATTATAACAGATATAGGAAGAAAGCGACATTTAGTCCTAAGATGGCGGACGTGTCTTTGCTTAATCTACGATCTAGGGGTTTAGGTTTTTGTACTGATAAAGGGGCTTCACTTTAGCCCTAAAGTTGCTGTACATTTTTTAAGGATTTGAGGCAGTGAGAAGCAAAGAGATGTAAGTCGACTTCATCAAGTTTTGAGCAAAACAGTTATAAAGTTCAAATGCTAGGTAGGCTTGCATTGATATTTTTTTTATAAATCGTGCTGTATAGCAACACCTACCAGGGCTACTTTGACCATTTCTTGCCCCGAAACAAATAAGAGGTTGTCCTATTACTTGCTATGGATATATTCATTTTCTTAATTTTGACATTTATATTTCTTTGCTTCTCACTGCCTCATTAGTGCTCAATTTATGTCTTATTTTATTTCAATTTTAGTGCAAAGACTGTCTTGATACTTTTTATTTGCAATTCCAATAAACTATAGAAAGCGCTGTAGTCTGTGATAATGGCGGCTGAAAAAGGTAAAACTGAAACCAACCAGCTTATGTTGTACATGCCCTGTCCAATGAGACATCTACTTTGTCCGTGCCAGATTGAAACGTTTTGCCACTTTGGGCTAATTTCTTAAATCAGGCAAATGCGTTTGGTTAAAATAAGCATCCAAACAAACCGAGTGAAATAACATTAAGAAAAAAAGAGGCTGGTTATGCGAAAAAGAAAATAACAGAGTCAGAATCATCAATAAATAATTTTCGAGTCGCTGTCTGAGAAAAATCAGAATGGCTACCGGTGGTTCTTTTACCCCATCGCCTGACACAGCAACCAGTCGAATTTCGTGCTGCAAAGCAGATAGGTATTTCTCCTGTCATTTGCACTGGTTCACCCAAATTTTCATTTTCGTCACTTGCACTTGTTTGCTTCAAGGTGTGCACATTATTTGTCATGATCAAGTTACGTAAATTGACACAAAATAGGAGAGTACGAAGTACGACCCATGTGTCCAAAACACAGAAATTATCACTGGCAAAATATTTTTTCTTCCAATTTTAGCCATAGCAAGTGATACTGACCTATTGTAAAAAAGCAGTCGAAAACTTTGTACTATGGAATGACTAAAACGACGACAACGTGTATAAAGTACAAATAAAGTATTAAAACTCTATTTTAAGACAAAATACAAATAAAGTTTTTAACTCTATCATAATATTTTATTTGTACTTTATACATGTTGTCGTCGTTTTACTCATAATACCACCTAGCCGTACTACACATCTAAGCGTTAAATGTTAACTCAAACGAAACTTCAAAAATAGATTTTTCTTGTGGGGCTCTAGTTATTTGCATCTTTTTGGTTCAAATTGCACAAAAATGTCAATGCTGAGTAGTAAAGGTTGCATTTGTAAGTTCTAAATTTTAACAGTATTACAAAGAGTAGTTGCTCTTAATCCTATTATTTCTATCAATTTTTGCTGTTCCTAGAAACAAGCAAACGTTCCTTTCAAATTTTGAATGATTAAGATTTGTTTTTTCTTCATGGAGTTAATTTTACTATTGTCGGATTAACGGGTTAGGATTTTCACTACAATAATTGGTTTAGGTCTCTAATAAATTATTCCAACCGCTTAGTTTGAGAGTACAAGCTACGAAACAGTTTTCGATTATAAAGATTATAGAAAAATGATTAAAAACAGCCCTGATGCTACATAGCTTTTAGGCATTTTCTTTGGAATTTTTATCAAAGACAGGTAAGAAAATCACTTTCCAGTGTGTTCCAGATATTTTGAAAATTTTCACTTACATGGAAGTATGTATGCATGTGTGTATATCGTCTTTTATTTCATGCTGCATCAGAATGAAATACATTTTGAATGTTCCGATTCCCTTCTCCAATACGAAATGTCAAATTTATTTTCAGAAATATGTGACAAGCTTTGATAAGAAAGAAATAATGAAAAAAATATGAATAGTATTTTCTCCACGTAAAATTTTTTATAGGTAAAGTATGTAGATTTAAAGCAATGTATGATAATTCGGTTTCAAAGGCAGCCGTTTATTGTGCATCATTATTAAATAAATGAAATCACTTGAAAGCAATTTTCCTTATTCATATGAAATGTGCATTCAATTTTGCACATAACAGCTGCTAAACAAAGGCTGCCATGACCTTTTCAAAAGATAATGAGTTGCTTTGCTTTTCACTTACCGCGAAATTTTTGAATTATTAGACATTCCCTTTATTTTGTGGAAGTTCAATTGCTTGTTTATTTTTATAATTTTCAAGGTATGCAACTAAATCAAGAATTTCTTATATCTGCAAGCAATTCCTTTCTTTTTGTTTACCTCCTTTCTTTCAAGAATTTCCCTTCACAAGAACTTTCAACTTTATTAGTCATGTTTAATCGAACAATAAATTGCTACATTTTTTTTTCTTCTATGTTGTTTACCTATCCAATCATTTATGTGTTTAGATGAATAAATAATTTACTGTATATTCACAAAAGAGTGGAGGGATATTTTAGTTTTTCAATGATACTTAGAAATTTGTCTCACTATCGAACGATTAAGAGGAAGAAAAGGATAAAACACACGAATTGCCAATGAACGCAAAAGCAAGGGACTTTATTGTCTTGCAGAATAAATTACTGAATAAATGAAGATTTATATCTTATCAGCAATAAATGTTCTTTGTTCGATCTTTTAGATAAATAGCAACAATGTTTTCCTGCAGACCAATTTAGCATTTTCTACTACATTCATTGCATGTGTATTTCGATATTGCTGTTGCAAGGACGAGAAAACACAATACTTTATATGCAAATACAGTCCTCTATAAACTAAGATAAGTGAAAGACATAACAATTGTTGATTTTCTTAAGTACCAATTTAGTTTTCATTTCTGAACTTCCACTTACTCCATATGCATTTTAAGGTATGGTATCCTTAAATTCATTCAACGCTAACTGAAAAGGACAGGCGAATATTTCATGCCGGGGCATCTCTCATGATGTGTTCCCCCTTTTCAACTTTTCCTGGGAAGGGGATATCATTTCTCCTGCTGCAGTCGAGACACAATGTAATATTTTATGCTATTCCCTTGCTTGCAATTTCGCTTTTATCCTGCTTCGAATGTGGTCGACATTTATTTTGCATGTGTTTGTCTTTTCTGCGTATGGACAAATCAAGAAACTTGTTTCTTGAAACGTATGAATCAATTCGACGTCTGTTTCGCAAATTTTAGTATAGAGAGTAAAAGTTTAAGTATTGCTGTTACCTCGTGATATGTAATGAAAACTAATAGTTAATCAAAGGATCTAAAGAATTTTATGCTTAGTTTGGATTTGTTTTTAAGAGAAGCGTTTTTTTTTTTTTTTTGAAGAAATATATGCTTAAATTTTTTTATTCAACCTGAATTATGTAAAAAAATATGCATAATATCTTTTAAATTTTACAAATTGTAGTGTAAAATTTGAATCGCAGTGTTTGCAATGGACTCGGAACTTTGAATCGTTAAAATTAAACTATATTTTAAATTTTGCATGTATACATTGAAAATCAATGCGTTGCGTTATTGATTTTATACATTGTAAATAAAACTGAGCATAAGAAATACACCGTGTTTCATTAAAAATGCAAAATAATTCTAATATATAAATAGCCAAGTCACTGATCGAAACTCGCTGTCGTCACCAACAAGGAAATTCGCGCCATAGTATGCGGGATGGCATTATTTCATTGTTGAAGCGCCAAACATTTTGAAAGTTATTTTTAATTTAATAGTATTTTTTTTTTTTTTTTTGACAACGTTTGACATGCAGGGAAAAGTTTTATTTTGACATGGCTGAGCTGCATCCGGTAGCATAACTGTTCTACTGGCAAGAGTGTAATTTTAGGAGAATGAAGAAACAAAATTAACGCTATCGACTGGAGCTTATGGTAAATCCACATGAACTTAATGATATTTTAATACAGACGGACAGTTGCTTCATGCCTTTACGAGCGATTTTCTAGTAATAAATCAAAAATAAAACAAAATTAGTTTTTTTGATTGAATGTTAGTGGAATTTACAGAATTAGGACTTGAGGGAAAATTATACGGACCAACTCTGTTAAGCGTTCATAATTTTCTCCTAATTGGAATAGGATTGTAAATGTTCAAAATTGGTTCAGCTAGAATTTTGCTAAACATAGTCACACTGGCACTAATCCCATGTAATTGTTTGCGATGAATAGGTCACTAACTTTGAGTGTTGTTAATTTGGTGACATGAAATTGACGACAAAAATGCTGGAGATGTATCACCAAATGTTTACTACTTCACGACATTAATTCAGTTTGGACTTAATTTAATATTGAATTCTGCAAAAGAAAAGAGAAAAAAAAACAAGTCGAGCGCTCTTTTTGAACAGTCACTTTTAACCATGCGATGGTTAATGAGTTTTCTTTTACACATGCGTTCGTCTAGAAAATGTTCGGAAGTGCCAAACAAAAAAAGTCAACATTTATTCAAGTGTGAACGAAATACAGTTCTTTTTTAATTAAATTAATTTAAAAATAATTTACAAAATGCTTTTTAAATACACCTTATTTACTTTGTACAAGGAAGAAAAAATATATTTATGTATTCACATGTCTTTAATCTATTTATATAAAATAATAAAACTGGAGGTTTATTTTTGTGTGTGTGTGTATTTTAAATACAAATCCACAGTTTTCGTCAGAGCTTTGCCAAATTTGTCACAAAAGTTTTTTAATACTCGGGAATTTTCATAGGGGGGTTCTGGAATAACTACGAGAGAGGGGAGCTTTCGTTGGATCTTTGAAAAGTTCGGCTCAGGGGTCCTTTGATTCTCAAGAATTTACATAGGGATTCTTTCTCTTGAAATTTCAAAGACATCAAGAGAAGTCTTAGTTTAAATTTTGAGACGCTGAAATTGCTTATTTCTACACGTTGAAGGGAAATTTTATTACTTTTCCTTAGTTTTCTTTAACCTTGAGTGTTGAACATGTGTCACTTGACACAACTTTTATTTTCGAGATAGACCGGACAACGCCAGGCATAGTAGCTAGTGAGAAATAAATATCAACCATATCATATAACTTTTCTGTCACATTCCACCGTGTTGTTTATTAAATGCAAAGGGGGAAAATTGCATAATTATTAAAATGCTTGTTTTGGTTATAATCTTTCCATCTAAGGTATTTTGTTCGAAATATTTCTAAAGTTAGTTTCCCTGTCATAATGTCAGCGATTCTGCTTTTAAATGGCTGCTAAAACAATGAAAAGGTATAATAATTATCAAGTTAATTTTGTTAATAAAGACAACTATTTTCAAGGATGAACGTATGCTATCATAGATTTGAGACTTTTAATTGTTTTAAACTTCTAAAATAATACAGATTTCTGTAGCTTTCCTTGATTCAAGTTAAGTCGACGGTTTAAAGGCGTTTTTAAAAGTTTTTTTTTTCGCTAATTACCTGTTCAAACAACTTCATACAAACTTGCAATAATTAGAGCAAACCTCGAAGCAATTTTTCGAAAATTCGATTTTGCAAAATTATTATAAGATGGACAAGTAAATTAAGAAATTATCATGACGTGGAATGGGAGAGCGAATGAACATAGCCAATTGGCGAGAAATTCGTTATCAATTATTTGTAAATATACAGGCGAACAGAATGACCTTTCAATTTTCAACTGCGGGCAAAGCCGTGCGGATACCACTAGTTTATCTATAAAGATAGAAAATTAGTAAATATGTTTTAAATGTAAAAAAGTTTCATCTCAAATACATTTTAAAACGAAAAATCTTTACAATTAAATTTAAAAAAAAAATAACCTAGAAACCATTTTTTCCGTGGTCAGGTAAACGGCAGTATCAGAATAAAGGTTTTTTTTTTTTTTTAATTTTTTTTTAAGAAACGCAGTTTGGTATCTATACTAACAATAGGATAATGTTAGAACTATACGTTTTCTTTTTATTTTTCGGTCTTTTTGTTCAGCGAAAATCAAATAATAATATTGTACAATAAAACTAACGTACAATAGATGAAAAAAAATGAAAAGTGTCCTAGTATTGTTCTTTACACGCCCATGGTAGACTTCTATTTGCTTGATTCGCACTTAAGAGAATGAAGTAAAATAAGCATATAATTTCTTGATTACCCAACACTCAAAAATACTTTTTATCTTAGCATCATTTTATTTAAGAAAATTCTAAAGCAACCGATAAAGTTAAAACTTTGAGAGAAGAAATAGACTGAACACAGCTTTTTAAGAATATTTTTACAATATCACATAAATTTATGCTTTCCTTATTTTTACTTTAAATTTCATTTAGTACTTTAGAATTAATCGAAATTTCGAGAATCGAGACATTAAAATCAAATTCAATTTTTCAATGTTGTAATCAAGAAATTATACGCTTACTTTATTCCATACTTTTTACTGCGAAACAAATTTATAGAAATTGTTCTTCCGTTAAAAAAACACTTTTTATATTTTATAGAAATTGTTTCTACAAATACAATAAAGCACGACTAGTACATTTTATTCTGTTGCAATCCACGTAACTATTGTCCCTTTTTTCAATTTTTCTCAGAAAAGCAGATGATTTTTCCTGCTGCCTCCCCCCCCCCCCAGGGTACAACGCAGTATTTTCTCTATTCTCCTGCTAGCAATTTTCTCTTCCATTCTGCTCTAAAAGTAGTCGACATTTATTTTGCATAGTCGTCTTTTCTGATGCGCTAAGAGATGCGAAATTTGTTTCCGGAAGTGTGTGACACGTTTTCCAGAATGGAAGATTTTTCAAATTTTAGCTGAATGCGAGGTAAGTAAAAATCGAACCAGTATTGCAGTTTCAGTCTTATGAATTTAGAATAAGAGTCAAAATATGCAGTGGCCTCCGCTTATATTAATCGCGCTTGTTCTAACAGTTTCGATTTTATAAAGCGGCTAATTTAATAAAGCTGGATTGGGTTCTGTTTTTGACGGGGGGATTAAAGCGGGGCTTCAGTATTTACTGAGCATTGTTAATCGCAAACGTTAAAGAAATATTTCTCTTAATAAACTTAATGCTTAAAGTTCCTGAAAGTAATAGTTTTTTTTTTTTTTTTTTTGCAATCACATTGCTTATAGTTCTCTTTGACAGTTTTGATGTATTATGATTTTATTCCCCCCCCCCCCCCGCCTCCCTCTGCAGCACCAGCGTCGATCGGCTCCTCTCGATGCTGTACCTCTAGCGAGCAAAGTCTCCAGGTTGCGTCCACGTCCAACATACATGTCCAACAAACACACGTATACATACACACGCATACATACATACACACACACTCATGCCTGCACACGGACACACACGCACACATTAACACACACTCAATCCTGCACACAGACACAGACACAAACACATACACATACACTCATGCCTGCACACAGACACAAACACACACGCCTACATACACACACACTCGTGATTGCGAAAAACATAATTTGAATTCCAGGTGTGAAAATTCAAATTTTAAAGTTTGATAATTCTGCATCTAAAGTGTTTGAACGCATATCTTGTTGTTTTTATCTTCTCCTTGGAAAATGAGAATTTAATTATTAGAGCAAAATTAAATTAATTTAAAAAATAAAATAAAATAAACTCAAATACTCATTTAACTGCAGCGTCAACTTTCAAGGCTGTAAAAGATTTCTCATGCTGAGTAATAAAGCAGCAGCATTACTTAGCTTAAGATATTAGTGGTAAAAAATGCGCACTTGAAGTTGTGCTTTTGTAAACCAAGTTTGCGGACAGTTTTTACATTCTATATATTGTTCAAAGGTGATAACAGTGGTACGCCTGAAAAATTTGAAACGACATAATCACCAGTTAAAAATAAATTTTATTTCAGTTTACAAGATTTTATTTTCCAATTTAAATATACACGATTAATTTAAATTAGCAAAACCAATCGGTGAACATCACATTATCCTAAATGTTTTGTGCGTATTTGAGAGTAAATAAGTTAATTAGAGAAACTTATTTAAATCTATTTAGATCTTAATCTATTTGATGATAAATAAGTTAAAAATTTTAGTACAATTGACCCTCGAAAACTCTACACTCGACTACCCTGACCAAATCCAGAAAACTCGGTCACATTCAAAACATCGTTTGCAAAACACGTTGCGCCCGCACCTGGCATTTTTCCATGCTTGGCTGATATTCAGTCCTTATTAGGACGAGTTTTCGGGATTCGACTATATTGATAAACATGGATTTCTCCCAATATCGTTTTTCTTTTTTAGATGCACCGCTGTGGTCGCATAAGAGCGAAGGTCCTTGTCAACTATCAAAGGGACCTCTGGCCCTCAAACTATGAAGGGATGAATACTAGGCGCCTTGCCTTCTGAAGACAACACCATAGATGGTGGTGCTATCTATGGACAGTTCGAGAATTTAGAACCAGGCCAGGAGCCAACTAACTTTCTGGTCTGGCACCTCCAGAGGTATCGTTTCACTTGGAGGACATTGTGACCACGAGCATATTTAACGTCGCCCAGTCACCATTAATGACGACGGTGGATCTTCGACCAGTGAAGATCGAACCCGAGACCCTCCGGCCCCAATGCCTTACCGATCAAGCCACCACGGCCCCTGGTCCTTGTCTTGTCAGGAAAAATCTTCGCATCCTGCAGCTTCTTCTGCCCCTGTTCGCATCTTAGCGACTTCCTGTAGAGTTATGAGATTGCATCTGGCAACTACATCTGCAAGTATGTTAAGGAACCTTTAAGGTTTGGGCAGTTTTGGTCAGATCATGTGCATGCTCGTTTCCTACCATAATTACATAAGCCGTACAGATTTGATGCAGTCCAAACAATGCCGGCTAATTGTTTTCGAATCTCTTATATGTGTTCCAAGTAGTCAAACTCGCTTTTAACGAACCCAGGCTAACGAGAGTCCGGATTTAGCAAGAAAATTAAATATATGGTTGGTACCAAGTTAAGTCTAGCGGAGCGTAACTCGAATTCATAAATTTCCATTAACTTCCAGCTCAGCTAATATTTTTTTTTTTTTTAAGTTTCTTTAACATTTCGAATTCAACTGGAAGTTAGCAAAAATCATTTATCCAGAAAACAAGTGATGTCAGAACTTTTTTTTTTGATTTGTAGAGTAGAAAAGCATTTAAAAGTTACATATGTGTACGTACGTGTATTCCTTAAAAGCAATGACGGGAGAAAAATACATTCAGACAGTTCATAGCAAAAAAAAAAAAGTTTAAAAGAAGCAGCCAAGCAACTGCGTATAAATTTTATGATTTTTTCGCGAACTCTTTGTTTACGAGCTCTTGGTTATAACGAGCAGATATCGGGGTCTCTTTTTGTTCGTTATAAGCGAGTTCGACTGTACTTCACGTATTTTTAATCTTTTACTTTACGTTTCTTTCTAACGTTTACGTCGCACTTTTAGCAACTTTTATTTCGTCTCTACAAATTCGCTTTATATATGCAGAGCTGCAAAGTGAAATTTCTCCGGAAATCATTTTAAATGATAATAGGGGAATGGATTTTGTAGTACAAATGCCATCACGTTCTGCGAGAATATGCTTCAAACAAACTGAGGGTGCTTTTTACAGTTGTTCAATGATTGTCACGTTCTTTGAAATCTGATGTGAAAGTTAGAAAAGATGTTGTGCAAAAATTACAAAATGTTCAGTTAACTGCTTTAGCTTATTTGCGTGTTAAACTCACCAAATGTGTTGTAGTCCATATATTTCTTAGAGGTTCAAAAAAAGAAGTGAAACCAAAACTGAATGATTGTAAATATCAAGTCTTTATTTAATTTATATTGTGTAAGTTTAAATTATCTGTTCTCAAAAATTAGTTCGGATTTTAAGAACTAAATGTTTCTCAGTATTGCACTCAGTCAAGTATTTCGGATCTTAAAAACTAAATGTGTTTTTCAGTAATACACTCAGTCAACTATTTCGGATCTTAAGAACTAAATGTGTTTCTCAGTAATGCACTCAGTCAACTACTTCAGATCTTAAGAACTAAATATGTTTCTCAGTAATGCACACAGTCAACTATTTCGGATCTTAAGAACTAAATGCGTAAGAGGGATATTATATGCCCCATTAACTGGTATGAGGTAATACACACATTAGTTAAATCTAAAGAATAAAAATGATTGAAAAAAATATGCCCTTCAATTTCACATACTGAAATTTTGATGTTAACCAATGTCTAACAGTAATTGCGTTAAACTATCAGCTCATTAAAATTATATATACAGGATGTATCAGTACAGCGTTTATAGACTTTCAGAGCAGATAGGTTACACCTAGACGATGGGAAACCACATAGCAACGCATGATTGGAAACGCTTTCCTGGCGCGGTAGTGACGTCACAAATCATCAAAAACACAAGACACGAATAAGTGAAGAATACATGTTTATTATCCTTAGTACAGGCAAAAACCAAGAAAAAAGAACATGAAGAACCCAACGATCGTCATCAAAGGTGTTCAAAATTACGACCTCGAGCTGAGATGCATGCCTCACATCTCCGGCGCATTAAAGTTCGAACGTCAAAGCAAGCGTGGCAACCAAAACCGCGTGCACGCATGTACCGTCATCTGATGCTTCGGTTTACGTAACAACATCTATCATGTACTCCAGACAAAAACTTACCAGCATTTTTACTGCATTAAAAAAAATAAACATGTGTTCTCCTTTTATTCGTATCCTGTCTTTCTTGTACATTGTGTCGTAACTATCGCGTTAGGAAAGCGTTTCCGACCATGCATTGCTGTGTGATTTAACACCGGCTAGGTGTACTCTATCTGCCCTGACAGTCTGTAAACGCTGTACTGATACACCCTGTATGTATCTATAATCTGAGATGTAAACTAATAGAACCCGTACAACGCTAATCCTGCAAAGAATTTAAAAGAAGTATCTTGAATAAATTAGAATCCCACCTCCTCTCTGATTACTAGTTAACCCGTGCGAAATTTTCGTACTTGACAAGGGTAATTCAGAAATCCAACTTTTTTTTATATATATAATTTTTTCTTTCATTTTTTTGAAAAAAAAAGTCCCCAGGTAAGTTGTTTCATTATTTTTCACTAATGCCGCTAAAAAAAAAAAAGATGCCTTACTTTTGTAGTTCGAAGTAATAAGGACACATCGAAAAAAATCTTACGAAATATTATTCATGAAACTGCGATTTACCATTTTAAAATAAAAGTTTTCTTTTCTGATGTTTATGCAGCAATACAACTGTGGTTCAGAATCTTTGAGAGAAATTAGGTTACATAAACTCGAAAATGGTAGATCAAGATCTGCGCGAGGAAAAAGAAGTCCTTCGAAAACAAAAACCAACGGTGTGATCGGACCACGATGTTCGCGCTTCTAGCACAACGTCTAACCACCTGAGCCACACGGTCTCACTCGTAAGGTGCTTTAAAATAACGAAATGCTTTAAAAAACAGAAAAAACTGGTTTGCTTTTTAGAAAAAACAGTACAATGTCGTGGTTTACTTTTCGTCAAAAGCACGGGAAAAAATATCTTTAAAATAATGACTTACATGAAGTTTGATGAATTATTGACGAAGGAATGGCGTTGTCACAAAAAAAAAAAAAAAACTTTGAGAAATTACTACATAATATAAAATGAAGTCTCCAAAAAGCGTCTGTTTGTTTGAACGCGCAAAGCTTGAGAACCACCCGGCTGATTTCGCTGAAATTTTTATAGTAACTTTCTTTTAGCTCCGGCAGACCAGTTCGAAAAAAATTCGACGAGTAGTTCATTTTTGATTCCAATTTAGGTCCAATTTTCACAAATTCCTGAATATGGACATGAAAAATTACTTGCATATATTAATGTTACATATCGTTGGAAAGGGTAGAATTTTCCGCGTTTTACGCAATTTGTTTCAATGTTCTAACTTAACTACGGTGGGAGTTATTTGCGTTTTTAGATCGAATTTTTTCAGGCTTAGCTGAAATTTAGGCACTACTTTCTTTATTACATCTATCAATAAAAAGTGAAGGAACTGTGCCCCACAGTTCTCTTTTTGACACCATTGGAAAAAGCGACTTTTTTTACTCCAGATTTATCTCGACCAATGGTTGAACAACTAAGCTTCTATCGCCAAAAGAAAAAAGTTACAAGCTGTTTTAAATCAAGTTCAAAAAATTTCATGTCCATTCAAATTGATAACCATTTTCCTTCGTATTTTAATTCCTTAAAGTTATGTTATTTTGTGTTTCCATGGTTACGCTTTTTAAATTTATCTTTCTCGATTTAATTTTTTAAAAGTATATCAATATCTGTCGTCATTGTTTGGGAGGAGAATTTTGCATGATTTTTTTTTATTTATTAATTTAAGCCTGATTGTTGAATATACATTACTTGACGCAATTTTTATTTTCAAGGTAGGCCGGGCAAAGCCGGGCAACGCAGCTAGTAATATATATGATGACAAAAACAAACAATGTCATATTTCTACACAGAAATTATGTGATTTGAAACTAAAAAAACAATGTTTCTCCAGCTTTCTTATTTCAAAATTCCGCATGAATTGCCCTTTATCTCCACTCAGAGTCGAAACTTATTAATATAACTGAGTGAAATATGTAAAAAAAAAAAAAAAAGCTGCTGGACGCCAAATATTAGCAGGGGCGTCGCCGTTGGGAGGCCACGGGAGGTCACCGAAACCTCATTTCCTTATTCGGCAAATTTTGCTAACGATTCGAAAAATTTCGAGACAATATTTCCGCACTGAGATTCTTTTTTGTTTAATTGTTTTTAATAACCTTTGATGTTTTTTATCATTAAATGTTATGTCTATATGATATGTATTAATGGTCGTATTTTATCATTGTGTAAAATTAGAGTTTTGTTCGGATAATTAAGAATTTTCTCCCTCCCAAAAGTTTTAGTTTTGGGCGCCAATGAATATGTGTGCTTGTCCATTTTATAATATTGTTTTAATTCTTAGTCTACATTTTACTTTGTAAAATTGATTCTTTAACTCATAGCATATATAATACATAGCTTTAACTTAAAACTCCCATAAATATTGGTTTTTAGGGTAATATTTATGTGTCTTGTGAGCTTGTGACACTGGAAAATATTTATTGATGTTGAAAAAATGTTTTAATGTGTGATAGTTAGGGTGCGTCTTATAATGCACTTTTTAAAAACTTTTGAATTTCTTATGAGGCACCCCTTTAATTGCTTCCTTTTGATGAAAAAACACTTACTTAAAAGTTTCATAGAATTTGAACAAAATTTAGAGGTTGCTACCAGCGATTAAAATTACGTTCATTGTGAAAAAATAGAGTAAAAATATATTCCAATTTTCTATTGCAATATTTGACATCAACATGAATTTGGGTTGGTTAAAGTTAGAAACATAACCCAAATACTTATTCATTCCCTATGCATACAAAAAAATAATAAGCATTTCATGGTTCTATGCTGTGTAATAATGTCAAACTAAAATCCTGCAAAAGTTCCACTACGCCATTCATAACATTGGTTTACAATTTCAGTCTTTTACCCATTCACCAATATTGTAATTTTCCCCCTTTGTTTCTAGTAATGTGAAATATACAAGCCTTTTTCTGATTGCTACTCATCATCCAAACTATTTGATAATATCTCTTCAAAAAAAACTTGATAAAAAGACCTTTATGGTGAAAAATCTGAATATTAGTAATGAAATCCTCTATTTTTTCCTTTGGTTTTTGTTCTACAACATCTGCTGTTCAGTGTTTCATTGGAGGAGTTGTTCTTTTAGGTTTCTTTAAGAAAGTGACCAATTTGGAGTTTTTCTCTTCAGAAATGACACGTAGATGTCAGATAAAATTACTTGAAGCAACAGTCCTTCTTGTAAGTGAAAATGCTTTTCAACAAAAAAAGATCAAATCTAGATAAACTTTATTGCAAATTCTTGTTCTTCAGAATCAGTCAAAGTACATTCCGTTACAACAGATGCTTAAGAAAAAATACTTTCACTACAGTTGATTCAGATTTTTCATGATTTTTTTCTCTCAAAATTTCTTTTTTTCACGCAAGTTCTGTTGCCTTTTTAAATAGAAATTTATTTGTTACCAATTTTGCCTCAAACTTGTCCTCCTAGTTAGTTTTCTTTCAGTTAGAAATAATTTCTTGCCTGGAAGTGAAATCTTGCGTAAAGTATCATCAGCAAGAGCAAGGTCAAGCAAATAATCTAATGATGGATTCCAATAATTTTGTTTTTGATTATTGAAATAGAACTCTTTTGATTTTCTTTTTGAGTTCTTAACTGACAACTTGTGCTTCTTTGAGTTGCTAACAAACAGTTAGTTAAGAGGTTGAGAGTTGATTGTAGCTACAGTTAATTAACATGATTTAATAAAGTATGAAATAATTTCAAAGTCAGTAGGAATCTAAATTATTACTAATTAAAATTAATGACAAAAAGATAACATAAATGAATATTATAATAATCGATGCAAAAAAAAAAAAAAATAGATTTCAAATTTTGAAGCAACGGTAGCAACCTCTAAATTTTATTTTATTTTTATGATATGTGAATTTTTTTTTCATCCAAAAGAACAAAATGAGAGGGTGCCTCATGAAAAAATAACATCTTCAAAAATAAGACGCACCCTAGTAATAGTATGTTGAAAAAACAACTTTTGCATCCCGCGCCCATCCATTTTCTTACTTTTGATTGTTTTGCTCTCTCCACGGCATAATAGTAGACGAGTCCATCTTTGAAATGTAATTTCACGAAAATTTGTATTGATCACCTTTTCGTGCGACGGCAAAGTTTTTCCTAACTCTTAACATCGATGAAATGTGCAACAGCAGAAGGTTAACTATTCGAAACAGCAACGAATTAGGGAAGAAAATTCCTTTTTGATACACATACATTTATTTTAATCCTAAAATTATACACAAAGTCTACTTGTAAAAACCTTTCCAATTCGAATACATGTAAATTTCATACAGTTCTTCCTATACTTTGAATATAGGGCGGCAAAATGCTTCATTCTTTTGAATTATTCAAAGAATGTTCTGAATATGATTTAAAAGAAAGTTCTGATGCCGACTATTCTTTTATAAATAAAAGTAGTGATGTAATAACAGAAACTTCAAAAGCAGATGGAAAATACTGCATAATTTTTGCATAGGAGACGGAGGGGAAATTTATTAGCTTTAAATTCAAGTTTTGGAAAGGAAAGACCACTTCATTACACGTACCTTAAAACGAAATGGTTATATCTTAGAGCTTACACTCATTTTTTAAATGAACCTTTAAATAAATCGACGTATGTAAGGAAATAGTATTATGTTCAGCATATATTTTACATGAGACGACATTTTATTTAGTTAGTTATTTTGCTTAATATTTTACGCATACGAAATACGCGCAGTGTAAGGACTTTATATACGTCTGAGCATGGTCGCACTTAATTCTTATAGACCGTGAAACTCATGGCAATAAAATGGGAGCTACTGTCTGACCACGGATTGTATGGAAAGGCAAACATCCGTTTTACAGCCGGAAATGGACGAATCTATTATTTTTTAGGGATGTAAACTTTTGCAGAAGTATAGTCTCATTCAAATTAGCGGAATACGCGCATCAAATTTTTACTTTCTCCTTCATTCAGGTAGATTCGTCTTATCTGGACGTTTGCCAATTCCATACAATCCGTTGTTGGAAGTACTGGGAACCCCTGTTTCCATTTCGTTGCTATTGATTGGTGGATGCATGGGTTTCCTGTGGCGCTTCTTGTGGTTGAAATGGGCGACGTTAAAAAAAAAAAGCAAACTGTGAATAGTTGACATTGATTGCGGGATGCATGAACTGCGTCGGTTTAACGCAGAAAAGTAATAAATTGCCACCAGCGCCATCTAGTGGGGCCATAGTCTAAGTAACGTAAAATATGAGATGAATCAGTACAAAGTTTACAGCGATGAAAGAAATGCGCGCAGTGTAAGAACTTTCTACAAGTCTGGAGCTTACAGCAGGAATATAAATGGAGGAAGCAAGTCAATCATTTGGTTGGCAATAGTTGAGGCTACTACTTCAAGTCACGTGACTCAACAACGACGAATGGTTGACACGTATTGCATGAAACTAGCGAAAGAAACCTGATTTCTTCCAATGCTTTGCTTTAAAACCTATCACGTGATTTGGGGTCCTTAGTTCACGTAAGGAAGTCATTACCACCTCCATTTTAGCTCTTCTGAATGGTCTGAGTCATGTAAAATATTAATCGATACGTATTTTACATCGATGAAATAAATACGCACAGCGCAGACTTTGTACAAGTATGAGAAATGTAAAATATCAATCGATATTGCGAGCTTCAATTGGAAATTTTTAAATTTATTTTCGCTCTAACTACTTATATTTCAAGGTCTCGCCAAGATTGCTCATTTAGCTTATTTTTTTATAAAGTGGTAGGTACAGAAACATGGTAGTAAATGTGAAAATACCCATTTGCAACTGCGACAGTCTACTTATTTCCATTAATTTTCGATGGTGATGTTTCGATTTTAATTTAGTCCTGGAGTTTATTTGGGTTGAATTGGTGTTGCTGCAAGTTTTTGTCGGTTTGGCAACTATGTTCTCCATACCATTCCTTACAATATTTAATCAACTGCATTGCAAATTCTATGCTATCTGAAATTTAATTCTCGAGTTCTATCCACTAAAAAAATTGTTATTAATTATTCTCTTTTAAAATAATGTGCTGGTCATAAGGTAAAAATGTAGCAATGAAAGTAGTAAAAAAAACGTAGCTTATGCTATATAGTATATAGTAGTAAAAATAGTAGCGGAAAAAGTAGCATATGAAGCAAATCATTACAAGGCCAACATAGAAATACAATAGTTTTATTGGGATATTTATAAGAACAATCTTCTGAGACATAAATCTGACAACACCTTACTCAGTTTTGAATCTGTTGTAAATAAAAATAATAGAACAAACCTTTGCTATTTTGTTAGTATTGTAACAACTTAGTGAAGAAATTAATTTTCAAACAAGATTAAAACATACTCAATGAAATAATACACATTCCGCAATGTTGTTTTACATTAAAAAAAATATCTGATAAGTTAAACAGGAAACATTACTTTGTAGCTTTTAATTAATCGAGGAATATATTTTCATTTTTTGAAAATATTTTCTCTAATATGTATGCATATTATTTTTATAATACTTTAGATAGTAAATATTTACCTTAAAATAAAAAGCACGATTAATTTTTCTTCAATTATCCAGTAGTATTTTTTTCTCTTTCGCCAGACATGAATTTTAATTCCAGTAGACTCCTTTACTAAAGACCCTTTGTGAGTTGAGACATGTTGAAGAACGCTTTAGATAAAATTTCTCATCACGTAGTTGTCTAAACACATAAAATTCAATCTTGTGTGGGACCTTCAATTGAATTTCTTTTGAGACTGCGGACGCTTAACGCATAAGAATGCTCTGATGTCACATCGAGGGTTAAATCTTAAGAGATTTTATGGATTTTCAATTTATAAATGTCTTTAGGTGACATGGGCCCATGAAAAATTTTTAGAGCATTGTTGGAAGCATAATCCCAGAATTTGATTAATAGCAAATGGCAATTGTCTGTGTATCAATTTTCCCTGTATGCTAAGAAAATTAATTCCTGTTTCAAAACACTTTTAAGAATTACCCATTTGTTACATGTTAGAAAATAAATACCGTTAGAGTTATCCACTTGAATTTAAAGGTATAATCAAAAAAGATTATGCAATAATATCCGCTTATTTTGCATGTGGTTCATCATCAGCTTAATGTTATGAAGATTATTTGGTAACTGTTAAATCACAATATTACCATTTTTCATGATCATCACTCCGTAAACATTAGAAATTTTTGAATCTACGGATTCAAAAAAAAAAAAGTTTGTAAAAAGAGTTTTCACTGCTTTAAGCAAAAATTACTTATAAATAGTACAATTTTTTAATATATATTTGACGGATAACGACAGATATTCTATTTTTATGAAAGATAAAGCGTTGAAAATGCTATTCCAATAACATGTTCTGTCTTTGTTTTGACAAGAATGATTACAAAATTGAGAAGAATACTTGGTCACTGTCTTTCTTTAATATTGCCGTTTTTCATGAGCACCACTTCCGTTAATGCAACCCATATTCAAAAAATAAATAAATAAATAAATAAAATAAAATAAAGAGAATACTTTTATTGCTGGGAGAAAAAGCTTGATCTAACAAAATATAAGAGCAAAGTAGATATTTAAATGAGCGTGCCACCTTTCTTGGAAGTGCAGATAACATTTCATATAAACTTAATTAAAAATTATCTTAGACAGAATTATCCAAAAATTAAAGGTGATAAAACTTTACATTGAGTCAAAAAAAAAAAAAAAAAAAAAAAAAAAAAAAAAAAAAAAAACATTAAAATTCAAATGATAAAAAACATTTTCAAACGATACAATATCAATATTTTGTCGCGTTATTTTTGGCAAGAATCGCATCTTTAATCCTTTCAGATATAAATTCCTCCAGCTGTTTACATTCTAGGCTACACACACACACACACACGCACAGATACTGTTTCCCTACCCTCTTCAATGCGACAATGAATTCAATTTTGTTTGTACGGCCCTAGGTCGTAAATCCTTTTCTTTAGATTGGACGATGCCACAAATTTTAGATGGTATTGAGATTGGTAGAGTTGCTAAGCTAGTTTAATACCGAAATCCCTTTTTCTGCTTAAAATCTATGAGTTGATTTACAGATGTGACACGAAGCGGAATCTTGTTGAAAAATAAATGTGTCTCTGAATTTGTTACTGCTGTGCCTCACAAAAGAATATCATGCAGTGATTCAGTATATCTTGATAAACAGCGGAATTCACACATTGTTTTAAGATACAGTGGTTGTAAAAAAAATTGCATCACCCGCGCCGCAAAGGAGAGGAATATCATCCCGACTGCTTTCAACACACTGTCAAGCAACCCGTATCCCAGATGATTAGGTGATGTATTTCTGATCAAGGAGTTAGTGGGCTTCACTTTGTGCAAGGAACAGGAAACACTCAGGTGTATATTGGCCTTTTGGAGGAAAAATTGCTTCCTACTATCCAGGATCACTTACTTCAGTTCCAAACGTCATTTTCAGGATGAAACTCCGTGAGTTTCCTCTACTCCGTGCCATAGGCCAAAACAGGTAAGTAACAATTTAAAAACCTTTATCCTGCCATTAGACTTAAATTGACAAGGAGTTAAGCAATTTTTTTTCTCTAAACTCACACGCAGTTTTAGAAATGGTAAAATGTTCTTGGGGTCAGCAGTTTGCCTTGGCCCGGAGAGAGCCCCGATCTACTTAAACAATTATCAAATTCCTGCTGTTAAATGTTTATTTCATAAAATTTGCAGAATTTTACATATATTCATCGTTAATCAGTCCACCAAAACTTCTCATATAATCCCATTGTTGTGAAAATGCAAAGTTGATGCATTTTACCAGCACTATATATACAATTACCCTGGTTCAGAAATTCTCACTCTCATGCATTCCCACACCATAAAGGATGTCTCGATTTCTTACACAAGATTTTTCAAGCGGTTCGCTTCTCTAATACCAAACCTGAACACCCCCTTCTTCAACAGATATTGCAAATAAATATTCATCACTGAATAAAATACCTTCTCAGTCTTGTTGCACATAAATGAGCATCTCTTTGCTCCATTAGAGTTGGTCACGTGTCTGCTTCATGTTCTTCTTTGGTTTTACTTCGAGGACCCGGAATCGCAATAACAGTTTATGCAATCGTACACTTATGGTTGGCTTGGACACAATAACTACAGATTCTTTCCAACACTTATGGATATTAGAGACAGTTTTAAAATGATTATTTTCGACGATTCACTTTAATTTGAGTTCATCTCTATTAGGTTTTGCAAGCTTCTACCTCAATTATATCTGTTAATTTTTTAATTCGCCGGTCCATCGATATTCTTTTGAAATCTTCGAGAACCTAAATAGTAGATAACTCTTTTAATCCGAGATTAACCAATTTTTTCCTAACTTTAAACTTGATACAATAAGCAACTTCCCAGTTTCCGATTTTATCACGTTGAAAACCCATTTTCAGCAAAAGAATTACGTAAAATTTTCCGGACACCAAGCTTTATACTTGTCGCAACCAACGCATTTAACAGGTATGGAAATAATTTCGCTACTTTTTAAATTATCACTAAATGAATTGATCACTCTAATTTTTTGAATCACATAAAAAATCCACATAATTTTCAAATGTGTTAATGACCCTTAAATATTTAAAATAATGCCTTTAAAGTTGTTGAAATTGTTTTACCCATTCATAAGTAACGTGTTTTACTTTGCTTAATTAGTATACTTCCATTTTCCCCGACTCACTAACAAGTTTTGTTTAAACAGTTCTGGTATTCTATTTTTTTGAATTTAGGTTGTAATAGCAATTTAGAACAAACAGATTCCCGAAACAAAGTTCGCGAAACTGAAGTTTTTCAATAGTTTAAGCAAAAAGTATATATAAATACTATGATGTCTTTTATAATTGACGGATGAGGACTGATATTCTATGTTTATGAAAGATAAAGCGTTGAAAATGTTTTTGTGCTTGTTTTGGTGAGTATAATGCAAAATTTACAAGATTATATTAGGTCACTGTCTTGGGTAATATGACCATTTTTCATGATCACCACTTCGGTAAATAATAGCAATATTTGAATACACGGATTCATAAAATTTTTCAATGTTTGTAAGCAAAAAACATATATAAATAATATAGTTTCTTATACATTTAATAGATGAAGACAGACATTCTATGTTTATAAAAGGTAACGCGTTAAAAATTTTATTTCAACAACATAATTTTGTGTTTGCATTGGTGCACATAATGCAAAATTTACTAGACAGATCTAAAATACTTCTTATTGCTGATTACTCTGAACGATTGGGAAAAAATTCTTAAAGCTAATTTTACGAACGCAGAAGAAATAATTGTTGATGTACTGGATTGAAATAGTTTTTAGCTTTAGTTTGAAAACTTCGACAAATATAATACTAGTATAAAGCATCTGCAAACTAATTAAACGACGCAATTAAAAAAGGCAGTTAATTATGAATACGACTGTAAATTACTTAATTTATGTAACAAAAGGTTTGAACGTAATTCAATCTTTATCTACATCTGTTGCGATTTATGCAGCATTTGTTTATTTCACACGTATTTGTTATCATAACAACCTCAGTCAATCTTACCTTTCATTTTCACAAACCATTTTTAATCCTCTAATTACGATATTGTTTATCAAAAAATGAAAAATTATTATTTTTTAGATTCCTTAAAAATGCGTGGAAAAATTCAGAACTTGCCAACTATTTTGTATATGTTTGAAGGGGGGAAAAGGATGCTCAAGTATACATGAGAAAAATATTTGGTGTACGTTAACATTTAGAGTTGCGATGGAATAAATAAGAGAATAAATTAGTATCCAATTGCCTAAAAGAAACTTCAAATTCCCGAAGAGGGGACGAGCGCTAAGAAAAATAATTTATAACTGAAGTTTTAAAGAAGAAAAAATAAAACCCTTTTTTTAAACAAAATTGATTAAAGGAAATGAACCGTAAAAAAATAAAAGATCTTTGAGTGACAAAAGAGAAATAAATAAACTTTTATATAAGTATGACTTTTATTTCGTAATTATAGAACCAACATCATTAATATTCTTTCATCATTTCATATTTTTTTTTCATATCTTGATGTTGATAATGAGCAATTATTAAGAAATATTTTTTGAATAGTTCTTTGAATCTGGCAGACTGCTTAATTCTAAGTTGAAATCTTCATCTGATAAAAAAGTTAAATATGTTCTGGGTTTTTGCTTTTTTCATTTAATACTTCTTTTCGCAGAAATTGAATTATTTTTAATTACTTTTTATTGACGTATGATTTTTACTTTAAAGCTAAAAAATATCCTTTAAATGCTTCTGTTTAATTATTTTCAATAGTTATTTTGAAATTTTAATAATTAATAACATGTTTGGCAGTATTTATGAATTTATGATGTGGAAAAACGACACAATAATTTGCGCTTTTTATTTTTTGAAAGTGATCAATAGAAATGCTTTAAGTAATTTTCGTTTACAATTATTTTCTTGATATATATATATATATATATATATATAACATCATTACACAGAATAAAGTTGCTTTAGTACAAAATCAGTTATAAATCTTTAAGAATCATAAGCTAAAAAGTAGAATAGTTAATGTATTTTGAAACCGCAATTACAGTATATTTTTTTTAATAATGACCTCGTTTAGTTAAAGATAAGATTGTTTTCTATATAAAATGAAAAAGTAAAATTTATAAATTAATGATTAGGTTCTCAATCATTATTAGTTTTGGAATTAATTTTAGTATTACTGAGCCTACAGAAAGGCATAGTGGTTAGAAGTTCATTTCGTAAGCGCGACGTCGCAGGTCCGAACTAGGATCCAGCCGGTGGATTTTCAAGATGATGAAAATCAGCAATTTTATATCGTATTATTATGCGGCATGTAAAAGACCCTCGAGTACTCTTTTTGCTTTACGTGCTCTTGCCAAATTAAATTTCTAGAGCAGTTTTGCATCGAAGAGAGCCCAGATGCCTCCATCTGTAGAGAAAACTGGATATCAAAATTATCGCAGCAATCTTATTCGCCGATAATGGTACTACATGAAAGAATATGCTATAGCAGTAAACCACACAGGTCTAAAAGAGGTAAAGGGCCATTCCACCGTCACGTGCGGGACAAAAATACGCTTGAATTTCATTAACATTTCGTCATATCTCTTAATATTTTAATGAAATAGGGGTAAGCGATTTTTTTAATCCTTACATTTCATACAAGGATACTCCTGACACGATTATTTTTTTATTAAATTTTTTTTTACTTAAAATGAAATTTATTGACATGCGTCACGTGCGGGACATCCAAAGTCAATCTCTGGTAACTTGCTTATGAATAAGCTAATATTTCTGCTCCATTATTACAGCAATGACGAAACAGGTGGTAGATTTTGAAAGCTATGGTTCCGACGTAACGGAAACATGTCTCATTAGTTCCGAAATAATTATTTAAACCATTGCAAAGAAATATGAATATCCCCATCCCATTGAAAATGATCATTTTGTTCACACGCGACGGTTCCTATATTTCATTAAAAAAAAAAAAGAAAGAAAGTTTTTGCTTAAGACGTCACACATGCGTTTGTGGTTTCTTAAGCAGCAAAATTTTGTTCATCATTCTTTTAAATGATTATTTTTTATGAAATATATGAAGCGTCACGTGCGGGACAAAATTACCGTTTTCCTTGGAATGACTCTGAAGCTTCTAACGCAGCACCAAGAATATTAAATATTAGCATGAGATAATTCATGAAATAAACCAGAACTTGGAAGACATGTGAGCGCCAAACTGTCCTTTAGGAGCTAAACATATGCTAAAAAATGTCTTTTTTTTCCCCTTCTTTTCAACGTCAGCAAAAAACCACACGTAAATAATATCGATTTTTATCAACAGCAAATTAATTGAAATCTCCTACGTCATTACTCATTTTTTCTCCTAAAAATATCCCTCCCGCGTGCAATAATCTTTATGGGTAGATCGAATTATTCTAAAAACGTTGTGTAATGAATGATCAATTTTTATTCATTATCTCATTCCTCGCTTTTCGAGCAGGATTCTACAGGACAACGCCCTAAATCTTACCGGTTTTCTTCCATGATAAATGAGTATGCTACTGAGAAGGGAATTCGATCGAGTAACTTCGATTTTTTAATTTATGTATAACCACAAAGTTCTTTTGTCATAAGAAAAAGCTGTCTAATGTGATTATATAAACTCAATATTAACTAAGCAATATTTTAAAATGAAATTTTTTTTAAAAAGTTCTTTCAGAAGTGAAAACACAGTCAAAACTACAGTACACACTCGTTTAGCCGGTCTAATTGGGACCAAAAGCAATCTGGATAAAATAGACTCCGGTAATCCGGTTAGAATGGATATCAAGCAAAACAAATCCTTAAACTAACATTTGCCGTCATTAAATCACTTGCCGCTCATAACTACAAAAAGCTGCATTTTGTGAAAAACCGGAGAGAATTGTCCACAAAGCAATAAAAAATATTAAAAAAATTTTTACAGCTTTTTTTATTACAAAATTGGTTCACTGTGTTCTGGTTCAACCACATGTTGTTTTTAATAAAGCGTGTTCACTAAAACGCTTTATATTTAATAAACAAAAACATTTATTACTTTTAGTTCCTTTCTTGCTATCAAAATTTTAATTATCTACGTTAATATAACTTTTTCAAAGTCCACAAATTTGATCCGTAAACGACAGGAATATGTATTAACAAAAATTCAGTTCTTTATGTAAGAAATGGTAATGTATATAGTTAAAGAGTGGTTTAAAACAGTTTTAGGTGGGTGTTATCAAATGACTAAAATAATTAGGTGTTTTTATAAAAAAAAATTACACGTACTTTTTTCCACAACGTGAAATTCCGACTTATGCGAGGAGTCTTGGAACGCATCTCTCGCGTAAGTCGGGATTCGACATGCTTCAAATTGCAGTATAATGTTATGAGGATGTGCCGAAGGACTAACGTCATTAGAATAGTACGAAGTATTTGTGTTTCGGTGTAGAAGCAAAAAGAAAAAAAAACAAACTGATTTGAAATTAAATTAAAATTCTACATTTTACAACAAAAAAAATGTCCTTAAATAAATAAATTTATTCACTTTTTATTTAATTTCGCTTATGGTATTATTCTTGAATTTGGAGAAATACTCATTTCTTATTCATTACTTGTAAAACATAATATGCATACTTTATTTTTATTTTTTTTGTAACACTCAATTGGGTATTGTTAACCATTCACTCATACGTAAACCGTGTTTTCTTTAAAGCGAAATACAAACACGATCACATGAATTAAAAAGCACTGAAATTAGAAATGTAGAAAATACTGGGAATTTAAAAAAAAGTTCAGCTTATCAGTTACAACTGCACGTGCATTAGCGGCCTACTGCAACAAAACGTACAAGGCCCAATGGCCGGATACTATCAAATAGCTAAGATTTATTTTAATGTTACAATAATAATAATAATAATAATGACGTTCTTAAGTAGATAAAGCACTACAAGACAGCTTTTAAAACTGTATTTTAAGGACGGTTTTAGAAAGACGGAGGGGCCTGTGTGGCCCCTCGCGTAGTTTGTTATTTAATAACTCGGATAATATCTAACGGAACTTAATGGAATTTTCTGACTTTTCATTATATGACACTATTTGAATGCTTGTTTAATCATTTAATCATTCGCCTCATAGTACTGTTAATATTGATCCTTATACCTAGAAAGACGGGAGGGGCCACAGTGGCCCCTAAGCATTTTGACAATTAAAAAATTTATTTTTTTCCTTTCTCCTAATTTTTGTAGCATAAACAAAATGCCATTCACTCTAGTTTAACCTGTAACTTCCTCCTTATGCAGCCGATTGGATATCCAAATGCTATAAACAGTACCGACTGCTTACCACCCTAACGGTGGCCATTGCTCTTAGAAAGGAAAACTAATTCAACTTTTTGCCCAGTATAGAGAGAAAAACTAAAAATAATTAAGTACTAAGTTTTTATTTAGTCATGAAAGAAGGTGTATCAGGCATGTGGACTACCTAAGGAAGAATTTTTAAAAGAATTCACTCCAAAAATGGGTAGGGGCCACACTGGCCCCTTCAGTCCTTCTAGGTATACACAAAATGTCAGTCGTTCTAGTGTTAAAGTTAGAAGTAATTTCACAACCGTCATTGTTCAAAACGCATTCGCATACAGTCAAAAGGAAATTTTTTAGTTGCCCGTAAGTTTCTAAGTACATAAAAATCAAGTCGTAAATAACAAGTCGTAGTTCATTGTTATCACTAGTCGAAATTCATTGTTTGTGGAAATGTAAATTTTGGCCAAAACTTAAATTTTTACCCCCGACTGAGTCGCAACTGTAGAATCAAGAGGGAAAATTGAAAATCTTTTTAAAGGCCTTATATTATTCATAATCAATATCAAGTATTTTATTTGCTATTAAATAGAAACTGGCAGCAGATAAAAATTTTAAATCATTGCTTTTAATTTCCTTGTTAGCGAACAATGAATTCGGTGATCAATCGCGTGAATAAGGGCTTAGCCGTTGTTAAAATCTGCTTTAAAAAAAACGTTATAATTCGAATTCTATGAAACATGGAAGTTCCAAACACATTCTATCAGACGCAGAAAAAATCACTTTACTTTGGTATTAAATTTTAAAGTTTTTAAGTATGGTTTCACAGCAAAAATCGCGAAAAGCCTTTCAGAGGTTTTTAATTAATATCTTCGTTAATTAATGTCATCCAATGATGCAACCTAACTAAGAACGCTCTCGATCCACTCTCCTTTCGAGTTTTTTTTTTTCAAAATCAGTCCATCTGTTTAGGCGCTAGAGTGCCACAAACAGACACACAGATACATAGATACAGATACACAGACACGTCAAACTTATAACCCCCTTCCTTTGTGTGTCGGGTATTTAAAAGGAATTAACACGAATTGGGCTATGGATTTGACGCTTCTCTAAAAAGCTGTATTCATTTCGATGATTCTCAACCTTTCAGCCCCCTAAGGCCATGCCCCCCCCCCCCCATCACTGTGCAGACTACCATATGTGATTAATACAGATAGTGAAATTGAAGCTGGTTGGGATAAATGAAAACTTATTTTAAAAATTAGAAAACTTTATTTTAAGTAAGTTATTATTGGAACACATGAAAAAAAAAAATCACAGAACAATAAACATACCGATTTCAGGCACATAGTAGGGAATGTCATAGAATATCAATCTGTTTTAGAACATCAAAGCTACCGCTGTTTTGCCTTAACAAGTTTCTGATTATTATATTGTTAAGGTAACAAAAAAGCCCGTCAGGTCACTTTAAATGTTCAGTTCAGCTTGATATTTTGACTTTATCTATGCCAGTGCTGAACATTGAGATTCAGAGAGATACGCGGATGAAAACTGCATTAAAATATTCGACAAAATAATTTGATATTGTCAAAATTATTTGCACATGACCAGAAAATCGAGGGATTTAAATCATCAAAATAAATACACCTCTTTTTACAGAGGCAGCAAATCTGCAGCATAGCTCACGTTAATTCCTCGTACAAATGTTGTTGTATAATATTGTGTTCACGAAAAATTTCTTGGAACATTTTTAGCCTAAATTTACATTTCAATAATCCAGTTATGAGTTTCTGTGATATTTACGAATTAAAAACCTACGGTCAGCCAAATGAAACTTTTTTTTGTAACAAACTAAAATAAAACGTAGCTATTTGATATAGTTTTTTTTTAATGCAATCACGTCACTTTTTGTTTATTTATTTACTAGTGGTACCCGCACGGCTTTGCCCGTAATAGAAAATTTAAAGGTATTTTGATTCCCCTGTATATTTACAAATAATGTATGGTGAATTTTCTCGCCAATTTGCTTGTGCCCATGTCACGATTCCACGTTACGATAACCTGGTAATTTACTCGTCCATTTTATGATAATTTTGCTCGGGAAAATGTTCTTAAAATTGGAATAGAAAAAGAACCGCATCAAATTTTCGAAAAATCGCTTCAAGGTGCACACCGTCATGCTACAAAGTAACTTTGTGCCACATTTCATGAAAATCGGTGGAACAGTCTAAGCGCTATACACGTCACAGAGACAGACATCCTGACAGAGAAAGATAAATCCTGACAGAGAGACTTTCAGCTTTATTATTAGTAAAGATTTACTCTTTTGACGAGGAGGACGCGACCCCGGGTTGATAAACGTCGATTTATATTCAAAAATTTCATGCGCAATATACGTGAGAGAACAAAATAAATAAAAAACAATCAATGTGTTGGAGATATGTTTTTTCCCCGTTATGGAAACATAAAAAGTATTTTCATGATATTTGCATTTTGTTACTCCCTTTACGTAAAACTAAAAGGAAAATCGTTTGTCAAAAATCTGTCTGTAACATATTGCTTATACCAGTCGTAGAGCTTAGTATGCTTTAATGTTATACCCAACTTCAAAATATCGTGTTACATTTAATAATTTTCTATGCCTTAAATAAAAATATCAGTTATTCCTTTTATAATTAATGAATATTGAATAAAGTCAACATTTATTCAGTTATATATAATTTTAATGCCCTTTACCAAAATTAAAAATGAGCAAATTTTCATTTATTAATCATGACGAATTCATACGCATTAAAATTTTCGGAAAACAAATACGGAGTTTCAGATTTGATCAAAAATTATTAATTACAAACTGTTCATTCGAAGTTCATGAGAAGAGTTAAAGAACATTTAAAATTAATTAAATTAATGTGTAAATCATGTAACTAAAACTATGACAGTTATGAAAAAGGGTAAATTAATTTGAGATAAATGTTGCGAGACATTCATTTCCAAGAAGATTTTTTTAAATCCTTCAACAAATATTGTTTCAGTAAATAAGAGTTATATGGTTTTGATTGTGTTTTTCTTATCTTACCAGATATGCCTGTTTCTCAAAATTCATTAGTACGAAGCAGTGGATTAAAGCAGGAATAATTTTTAAAAATTACTCCTTTCAAAACACACTGGCGAACTATCATTAAAGCAATCGGAATAAATTGAAATGTCAGGTATATTTGTTCAATACCCGGAATGCAAATTTTATTACATGTTTAATTTAGTTGGAAATGTTGTTTGCTGTTACATTTAATCGGATTTATAAATTATTGGAACTACTGAATTTTGCGAAGAGCAGAATTAAGTTGCATTAAAAAATGAAACTTAACTTACAAAATTACACCAGATCCTTGCGTGGACTAATGAACAATTCAGGCAGACTTTTACATAAACACGCTTGTTTTAGCAAGAAAAATTGAAACAAGCATTTTATCTTGAAAGAAAGTTAATTATCAAATGAAAGTAGTAAATTTTACAAATTCAAGATATTGTATCAGTTATTATTTCGCAAGACTTTTTTCATGAATGTCCATTTTGCTTCATACTAGTTGAAATACAAATGAAAACATTCAAATTAAAAACAGGATTGATGATTGGGGAAGAATATTGCATTTCATCAATGAATAATGAAGTTTGGCATAAGTTTTTAGTGTAATAAATTCAAGCATTTTTTAATTTTTTTACTTGGTTCCAAATGCAGTTTTGTACGTTGAAAAATCTTTTTGTGTTACGAACGTGTAGCTGTATACAAATGCACGGGTAAATTAAGATGAATTCTATTTTAAATTTTGAATAATCACCTAAAAAATTAATATATTTTTGCTACTTGTAAATAATTTTAAATGAATTTTAAAGCTACATGATTGAAACCTACTTTTGCGTTGAACACATTGTTTTAAGCGCCAATGCCGATCCTACTTCCGGACGACCAATGTAATTAAGCTAAACGACACTCCATATAAATATGGTCACCTTCAGAGACAGAATATGTTTCACGGAAGAACTGCCAGTTTTATTGGCTATATGCTTTTTTAGGGGAGTTCTGGCCATCTAGGGTGGCTAGATTCACCGCCTCCAGTGGTGATTCAGCACCTGCGACGCCTCACATATAGATGACATCATGTCTTTAAGCAGAATATGGGCTTGCCACGAAACTGAAGAGATTTCAATTTGATTAGGGGACACATGTCACGTGGTTTTTAAAGGGTTAAGAGCAGTACCATCATGTCGAGCTGTAGACGTGTTTTCGAGATGCATATTTTACTTCTGGATAATAAATTAGTTTTTAAGAAGTGTACTATCTCATCAAAGACTATATATATGTACTACTCATAAGGAAAGGCTTAATAAGGCTTTCGCTGACAGAGCTTCTTCCGTAGAATAATTAATTTTACGGTTCTCGTCTTAAGGGGTCTAAGTGCCCTTAATCTTCAAAATGTTCGACTTTCTGGAAAAAGTATGTTATACCTAATTTAATTCTGAACAATTTGATACCTTATTTATTACTATGCGCCTAAAACTTTTCAAGTTATCGAAAAAATGCGTATACTTTCCCCCTAGAGATTTTCGCTAACAGCAGCTGTTTAACTCTTTTTCTTAGATTGCGTTTTCTCAGGTTTCTCGTTTTGCGTGCGTAATATCTCAGAAAGTTTCTTATATATTGTCGTAAAACTTTTAACGCATGGTTTTCTGGTTTATTTTTATGATCTGAACCTAAATTTATTTTTATTACTTTTTTTTAAATTTTTATTTATTTATTTTTAAATTTTCTGTGCTAATATCAAACTTTTCCAAAATGTTGGGTGAAAATATTTTTTTTCATATTAAATTTCATTTTTAATTAAAATTTAGGCTCAGATCATAAAAATAAATTAAACAAGCTTGCATGAAAAGTTTTACGGAAATACATAAACTTTCTAAAATATCACGCACGCAAAACGAGAAACCGGCACCTGAAAAAAAGTAGCTTAAACAGCTGCTGTAAACATATATCTCTATGAGTAAAGTTTACGCATTTTGATGATGACTTGAAAAATATTTGAGGATATTAATAAATAAGGTATCAAATTGTTCAGAATAAAATTATGCATAACATAGATTTTTTCCAGACAGTCGAAAATTTTAAAGGTTAATGGCCTTAGGCCCCTTAATCGACTAAAGCAGCGTTTCTTAAATTGTGTTGTGTGGAACCCCAGGGTTCCATGGAGATCTCTTAAGGGTTCCATTTTTGCTCGAAGCTCGCTTTTTTTTTTTTTTTTACAAACTTAAAAATTTGGTTTGAGCTAAGTGTCTAATGACTATTTTCCGCTGAGAAAATATCAATCGTCGATTAAAAACCCACTTTATTGTCAATGTATGACCTTCAATCATATCAGCTCTATAAAACGACTCTTTTTATTGAACTGGCAAATGATCCTTGCTTGCACTAAAGATTTACAATAATACCATCCAGGGAAATTCTAGTGCAATTTTAAAGATGGAATGTCCTCATCCGTCACTAAAGTTCTTGTTGGCATTTTTACTACTTGCAACTAAATTAATGTTTTCAACTTATCTGTCAACAGAAAGTAAATATCACCTGGCATAGTGCTGAACCTGATCTGAGAATGCAACTTTTTTCCAGAAAGCCTGGTATTAAGGATGTATCTGTCATAGTAAAAAAAGTAACTACTCATATCATTTAAATAAAAACTCGAATTTTCTTTGAAACGAGTTATAGATAGTATTCAGAAAAATTCGAGTAAATTTTAAATTAATGTTTTAAGTCGAAAAATATTTTTTAAACAAAAAAAAAGCGCTTTTATTGAAAATAAACCATTTCTAGAATGTTGCATGCAAACTATACTATTATGGATAACACCGGGTTCCGCGAAGAAAGTGGACATTCAAAAGGATTCCACTTATCAAAGAAATTAAGAAACGCTGATCTAAAGGAACAAAAGCATTATGAATATATAATGTTTCTTAATTTTGAATGTTAAAGGTAGAAAAAATTTAAGATTTAAAAAATTTGTGACATAAAACTCCATTAATGTGTTTTTTGTCAAATGTTATATATTTTGTTCAACTTGAGTACGTTTATTATGTTGAAAACTTAAAAACGGTTTAGTTTGTCATTTAACGTCAATGATAGTTAATGTTATAGAGTTCATTACAGTTTAATTATATTTACACCTAAATCAACGTACACCTGTACTTAATGCGGGATATATCTCTAAAATGCATCTAATGAAAATTTATTACTTAAAGTTTTACTTTGACTTTTCTCAGCTATCACTTTAACTTTGACATCATGTAACGCAAAACTTTCACTTTACAAAATTTCAACTTTAATGCTATCTTGGTCATTCTCGGTATACTCACTTTTAGTGCTAACCTAACTAAACAACCGTTAAATTTCTTGTAAAATGTGACACAAAGCGAAAGAAATTAGCACAGTATGGTAAGTTGCTTAATGTTAAATGAGCACAAAGCTTGTCTTTTACAGTGTGTGAGAAGCGAGCTTTTAATGTTAACGTAAACAGATGTTTAAAACGACAACAATGGATTAAAACACTGTTTTCAGGCAAATATTTTCTATTGCAGCTTGTTGGCACATAAAATGCGACCCTATTTGCATATTCTAAGAACGTTGCATTACATTTTAGAAAACTGAATCAAAAGCTTTTCATTGTTTGTTCGTTAAACCAGCATAGAAAATAAGAAATACGCTTTTAACTGCACTCCAACAATGCAGCTTAATTTCATCAACATCCCTAAAGCTCTAATTTGAATTCTTCATTTTCTTCCAATTAAGATGGCAAAATTGTCTTTATCCTCATCATATTCTCAGAAATTCTCTCGTACTTTTACGAGAAAAGTAAACCGTAAAGCAGCAATGCCCAATCCTCATCCTCATTTCAATTCCAAATATTGCTCATTGTAGTCTTGCCTTTTCATGATTGTCGATTTTAATATACACACTTAACTTACCCCTTTTATTGCCCATAACTTTGTTGAGTTAACGATCGCGTAAAGGTAAGAATAAAAAAGGAGTAAGCGATTCACTTTAGAAATATATAACTGCGTGGAGAATTCTAAAAAGCATAAATTATTCTTCTTCCCCATGATTTCCCATGGGTTTGTAGCAACTGTCATTTTCTAGCACAGTTGCATTCAGTTTAAGAGCTGTTAAAAGAAATGGGGAGCTATTCTGGAAGATTGCATTTGCTAATTAGAATTCTTGTATGTTTTTATTCTTCAAACATAAATTAAATTTTGAAATGTTGTCTTAAAGAGATTAAGAGAAAAATCACGATTCTCAAATAATTAAAACAAACATTCTCTTAGTCCAATATCCAAGCAAAATGCAAGTCTATGTGCTTGCAAATGAAATATTTAATTGAAACAACTTTTAAAGTACCTAAAGTAGCTTCTTTATACAGGGTGTTCCGTTTTAACCTGCAAGACCTTTATTTTCGCAACCGTTAGTCCTAGATGTATACTTTCAATCGCAAAACTGCTCAAAATCATATGCAGGGTTAAGGTATTGCAAGTTTGAAGCGAAAATAAAAATGAGTCGAAAAATAAAAAAATTAACTTTTTATACGGGCCCCAGTTTCCCTAAGTTATATTTAGGGAAATATTATCCATTGAAAAATAATTCCAACACAAAAAGTTTGAAATCAGTACGACCAATATTCACCGAGATATGAAACGCAGAGTTTTGTGACTCACACCACTTTACACTTGCTGTCAATAATACCTTTTGGGGGGAAATACAGCGGTTAACAAATGTTAAAAATTATATGTGCACATAGAGTGTGATTTTTCAAATTTTTCGAGGTTTAGTGGCGTGTTTTTGCGTACACGGCATAACATTTGCTTTTTTTTTTTTAATAGCAATGAAAAATATAAATTCTATGTTTTTTTTTCTACTTTGACAACCGTCATTCTTCTGAAAGGGCGATGATAAGTTCCTATTTTATCTTCTGTATGGTCACTTAAACCTTTAAAATAGAATATCTCCTTGAATTTTAGTCGTACAAATGTCAAGTTTTTTGTGTCAGTATTAGTTTTAAATGGAGAATATTTCCCAAAATATAACTAAGGAGACCTGGGGCACGTATAAAAAGTTACATTTTGCGTTTTTTGACTTTTTTTTTTTTTCCCTTCAAACTTTCAATGTCTTAACTCTACATCTGATTTTGAACATTTTTGCAACTGGAAGTATACATCTAGGAGTAACGGTTGCGAAAATAAAGGTCTTTGCAGGTTAAAACGGAACACCCTGTATATATATATATATATATATACATATATATACACACACAGAGTGATAAAATCTTAAGATCCAGGAAAAACATAAATATGCCAGACAAATTGCTACAGACACTAAAAAATGTGTTAAGTTACCAGTCTTAATGGATGTAATGTTACACGAATTCTGAAGTGTGTAGCAACATTGTTTTAAAACTCAAATTGTTGGAGGAACCTTACAGTACAATTCAAAGCGCATGAGTAAAGATTAGAATCGGCGCCACTCGGGTCAGTTCCTCTCTTAGTACAAAAAAAAAAAAAAAAAAAAAAATCTTGTTTCTGTATTAAATTAAATAAATAATTAGTGTACATTGCTTGTTAAAAACCATGACCTTGATAAATCGTTCAAACAAGTCATATGGAAGCTTAATTTTTACTTATGTGTAACATTTTAAGCAATTTTTCTAAGCATACAGAAAATACTAGCGTAACCTTACGTAGCAATGAATTACGCTATATAGTTACATTACCATGGTGTAACTTTTTGCAAGCAATGTGAAACTTTACACTAATTACGTCAGTTAACTTGATTCCCGAGTAGTGGAGGCAGCTAAGCTGTCACCGATTTTATGGAGTAAGGTTACATAAAATTTTTACAGTGCAGAGTTTATGGAAAAATTCACAGTCAATGACTTCTGAAAGCTTCCTGTCCTAGAAAAACAAGTCTAAATGGTGCTTTCCTTAGTTTGCCGAGTGGGAAAAAATCATAACTTTACAAAGAACACGTGCTTGCACTAGTGGATTGGTTTCGTATGAACTGCATCAGAAAGAAATTATGCGGAAAATGACTAAAGGATCTTTTTTATTAAAGCCCCCTCCCACCCGAGTAGTATAACGGCATCAAATGTACAAGTACAGTAAAACCTGTGTAAGTTGACTACTAGCGGTTCACTACTTTATTGGTCAACTTAAGCAGGTGGTCAACTTATAGAGGTATAATTATATGATTAGATCTAATTCTGTGCCTGAAAAAAAAGCGGTCAACTTAGACAGGTTGTCAACTTACAAGGGTGGTCAACTTTACAGGTTTTACTGTAATACCAGATTGATAGAGTACTGTAGCAGCACAGAGATTGCGTATTGGGCACATAAAGACAATATTATAAAACGCAAGCTATTAGTGTGGTTTTTTATGAAAACAATTTTTCTTTTTCCTCTTTTTGTTTCACAAAGTAATTTTGATGCATCTATAACCAAAAAATAAATAAATAAAATTTAAAATCTATAATTTTCCCAATAAAGATGAATTAAAGGCAAGTTCAATGGTGTCTACAGTTTAGCCTCTGATAATTTGTGCATACGCTTAGTAGATATTTCAATGCCTTACATATATTTTCTTTATTGAGACGTAACCTATTATACTATACCCAAATCTATGTTTTAGTTCACATATACTAACTAATGTAGTAAATGTAATTTCACTGTGCAATTTAGGAATCTTGCGCTTGAGTCTGTTTTAGACTCAGATTTATTTGTTTGTAAATGCACCACCAAATGCTTTTTTTTTTTTTTTTCAAATAAGAGGTTAGAGATAGAAAGCATTCCTGAAATTTATTGCTATTGGTTACTTGATATAACATTCTGTTAGATATTTGTGTTACTTGAAAAAAAGTAAAAATAGTTTGAATTATCTATTTCGTACATTTACTATAGTGAAAAGCAAATTTCAAATTCTAAGATAAGCAGAAGGACTTTCATGCAGCACTTCATTTTAAAAATATTAATTTCATTTAACTGCATGGGACGAAACAAATATGTATTTCTCTCGCTCATTATAGAATAGATAAACTTCTTTTGTGCAGATTTATTCTTATATTACACAAAATGACGCAAAAACCATTACCCCACTTAGGTCATTACAAATACATTTCAAGTTCAATAAAATATACTCTTTCACAGCAATCTAAATTCATAGTTTCATGAAGATAAATACTCTAGTTATCTTAAGTAAATACTACCATAAAGTTTGAAGGAAAAAGAAAATGAATACGTATCTGTTGTATCCGTGCTAGCGTACCAAAATATTTAGCGCTCGTAAAATATTCATTCCGTGATTTCTCGTGGGACTCTTATAATTACTAGTCCAGCTAAATACAGCTTCACCTTAGTCTTAATGACTTTAATGATCTACAAAGAACTGAAAACTAAAAGTAAAGAGATTGCATAAGGTAAACCAGTGGTTGGAAGTAGCGCGCTACAAGTCGCGACGCTACTGTAGTAGCTACATTTTTTAGTAGTTTGTAGTGTAGCGCACTACTTTTTTAAAAAAGTAGAGTAGCGAGTAGTTCGCTACAAAAAAAAGTAGTTTGTAGCGATTTCTGGAAACTACTTTTGAATCAAGTTTAAAAAAAAAAAACGCATTTTCAAACGAATCTGACTGGTGCAAGTCTTACGCGAGTAAAAGTTGCACCAATCAGATTCTTAAGACTGAAAAATTCGAGCTGACTTCTAACATATAATTTTGACGTCATGTGTTGTATCTGTTTGACGCCATTACTTTGTTTGGCATAGAAACTTTCACATTTTCCCAATATTGCCTTGAATAGAGCATGGCTTAAAAAGAAAGAAACGATTTTTTTCCCGTTTCCTGCAAACTTTGCCCGTTAAGCAAAAAGCTTTCGGTATTAATGCCATTTGCACATGCAGTCGAACTAATATTTAGTACCCAAGAAAGAAGGTGATATAAGCCCTGCGCTTCCGTTAAGAAAATTTTCGTGTAGCGGGTGAGGAATTCGTGTCAGCTGCAAAATTCGTTCCTCAAGTAAAACTCGCTCTATATAGACATTTCGCGTTAGTCGAATTACGTTGTAGCCCCAGTCCGCTGTTGTTAAAAATTGCACATTGAAGTAAAGCAATCATTTTTAGTTATGTTTCATGTTTCGGATAATTAGTAGTACCGATTGGGATATTTTTCATTTTTCTTTATTTTGTCTTTTTTACTGATTGAGTGTTGATATATTAACATCTTAAAAGTCAATTATTAAATGTTGTGAGTTTTTGAGGTTATTGGCAAAATAGAAAAATGCTGTTATTTCATTTTATCAGGGGCGTAAGAAAAGAGATGGTGTCCAGGTCTGGAACCCTAGCTTGAAGCTCAAAAGCAATCAATTCCTATGAAATAACTAATGTTATCCTATGAATCCCTAACTATGAAATATAAGTTCCTTTAAAATTAACTCATATAATGAAAATTTAAGTTTTTCTCTTTTGTTGATGCACTTCATCATCTAAATCAATTTTATGTATATGTATGTCTAGTCTATGTAAAATTTAAATTAAATTACGATTAGATTTATCTCAATTTCAAGTAGCCGAGTTGCTCTTCTTGAATGAAATACTATTTACTGTCAGGAAAGGATTAAAAATTTGAAGGTTGAACTCCTTTCACTTTTAAATCCTTTCTTGCAGGGAATATTCGTTGCAATTGGTAAAAAATGTTTGGATTGACGAATCGTTTCAGTAAAGGAAGAAAGAATAAATAATTTATAACAATATTCCATGTTCAAATGAGCCAATATATCAATCTGAAAATTTTGTTAATTTTTTCATTCAATCTCAAACGGTGTGTATGTGTATGTTATTTATTTATTTAATTTTTAAAAAGTAGCGAAGTTGCGACTACATTTCAAAAGTAGTTTGTAGTTGCTACATTTTGAAAAAAGTAGTTGTAGTTAACTACATTTGTGCTAAAGTAGTTGTAGTTGTAGTTCGCTACAAAAAAAATGTAGTTTTTCCAACCACTGAGGTAAATATATTCTACTTTTTAATGCTTTTCTGGTAACGAAACTGATAATCCCGGTTTTTATTCATAAGGAGACGATGTTTCTTTGTATCCGATGGCCAGGAGGTTCCACATTACCTACAGTCCTAAAACTTAGCACAAAAATGAAACCTACAACGGTGTTTCGTTTTTTTTAAAAAACTAATATTCCAATTACATTCATGTGTTATACCTCAGTTTTATGTCACTTAGTACGATGTATTGTATAAGAAAAAAGGTGAGTTGATTTACCTTTTTTGAAAAATTTAGTTGTTGATGTTACCAAAGGTTTTTACAGTGATCATATGGTAAAAACTGGGATTGGACTGGTTTTGAAAAAAAAACTGGTTCTTGGCAACGGTTTTCATCCTGACCACGAGGAATTTAATACAAACTGCTTTATGGTGTAATAGTATTGACAAAGAAGTGTCGTATTATGTGTATCGAGCTGATGTGTGCACCTCATGACTTACGTTTACGCCAAATTA
Source organism: Uloborus diversus (assembly GCF_026930045.1). Classification (NCBI taxonomy): domain Eukaryota; kingdom Metazoa; phylum Arthropoda; class Arachnida; order Araneae; family Uloboridae; genus Uloborus; species Uloborus diversus. Next base: position 24,084,234 of record NC_072737.1, on the reverse strand, counting down.
AGTATTTTTAATTAATATTTGCAGAAAAACATAAACTCCATAACCTTACCTTATTCGGGCGCATCACTCAGATTAAGGAATCTGAAACATTTCTAATATTAACTAGTTCTCGCGAACCGATGCAAAAAACTGCTTTACAGAGATTACTTTTCCCAATATCGACAATTTTAACGTGATTCAATGGATAACTCTCTAAATATCACCTATAGCGCCAAATTCAAACCAAATTAAGAGAATAGTACTTTTCGCCACATTTGTCGCCAACTTTGCGATAGATCGCCAAATGTTCGCAAAATTACAACATTACTTGAGTTTGATTTCAAATTAACAATAATTTTACCCTAAAAAGTTGTAAAAGACCCCTTTTGGAACATCCGAATGCAACTCAAAGGAAAAGGGCACAACTGGACCCCACTAGGATTCTCCATACTAAAGTTCAACTTCCTGCAGCATACCGTTTTTTTAATTATGCGAGATACATACGTACATACTGACGTCAGGATAAAAAGCGTAGTAATCAACTCGGGGATCGTCAAAATGGATATCTTGGGCGTACATACGTTTTTCGGTACAGATGCACGTGCTGTTGGGTCGAAAAAACAACTCAAGATTTATTCGGGGTTGAGCGAAATAAAAATTTAGGCTGATGTTTGAGGGACATTTTTTTCGCGAATAAAATACTTGCTTTACTATGTAAAAGGAAGTAAAAACACGTTCAAGAAACCAAGGATTGAACTGGTTTTGTTAAAACTCATCATACAATTAAAGGGCTCCGGGCAAGAATGTGATGTGCCACAAAAAGTAAATTTTCAGTAGGCCAATTTCCAACTTATAAAAATTGTTGTAGAATTTTTCAAAGGTATTATACATTCTATATTATGAAATACTAAATTCAGCTACGTTTTTATCCGAATGATATAATCTATTGTTATGTTTATTTCAATTTTAGTTATGAGAAACAACATTTTGAGCAAAAAGTCACTCCTTTTGGCTTGTTGCATTTCTGCCCCGAGCTCTTCAATTCTTATAAACTTGGGATAAACAAGCCTTTAGAAAATTCACCATAAATTATTTGTAAATATATAGGCGAACCAAAAGACTTTTTTTAATTTTCTATTACAGGCAAAGCCGTGCGGGTACCACTAGTATTAAAAAATTGAGTATACTTAAACAATTAGTATTTAAAACACTTGTGAAAGGAATAATAAATAAATAAGTATGTATCTTTTTAATTAAACAAGTTATTAAGCAACATAAACAGTCACACAAGGTGTGTGACATGCCACGGAGGTGAGAATTCACATGCTATGAACCAAAAATATACTAAAATAAAAATTGTTATTCAAAAATAGGTGGCAGGTTTGAATAGATATATTTTTGATGAAATCAAAAAGCATTGTTAAATGAATTGTTCCTTAAAGGTTTTACTGTAAAAGGCGTGTGACAGAAAAGTTACACTTTTTGAAGAATTACCCATAGGTTCCCAAGTAAGAAATGGCGAGGAACGCGTTATTACTGTCCAGTCTGTAAACAGAAACCAGCCCTTTGCGTGGAAGATTTTTTTGAAAAGATAGAAAACAGTAAAATATTATTTTATTTCTTTGAATTAATTTTCAAAATTTTCTGTTTGTGCAGGTCAGCATTGATTTTTTTTTTTCCCAGAAGTTGTCTATCGATAATAGCACTGATATTCTCCGACTTTAATCGTAACTGTTCGAAAATGGCAAGTATACAAATACAAGATAACTCGTAGTTGGCGTCCTAGAAAAAAACGCAAGCTACGATTTAGGCAGTCAACGTCTTAAAGTGGTCTAGCGGAAACTCTTGGTCAGAAATTTAACGAAATTTTGTGCATAACATAGTAAAGTGATTAGAATTTGATTTCAAAACAGAGACTCAAAAATGGTTTAAAGTTTCGCCACTAGAGGACGCACTTTAATGAGTTACACCATTTTTATGCATTTACGATGGTTTTAAAACATCTTGCATAAAAACATGTTCAGCATGGCGGCTATCATTTTCGACTACCTTCTGGAACCGTAAGATAACATATTCTACAGTTGACCGCCAGTATGTTATTTAAAATGCTAAGATCATGTCGTGATATGATTAATTTCTTAACGTCTGGTAAAGTTCTAGGATTGTCACGATTTGTGAGGTGCTTCAGGTGCCTCCAAAGTTTGGTAACTTAGATGGAGCTTCGATGATTGGGCAGTAACGTATTTCATTAAAGACTCCATCTGCCGGTGAATCTTAGAACTTTTTTTTTTAATTTACTGAAACAAATTCCCATCTTTGTTGCACACAAAAATTAGTTCATTTCTGAGAAATATTTTCTCCGCTAGACAACTTTAAAATACAGTTCTTTAATTACTTACACCCTGTATATTATGAACTTATTTCTTCTTACTCACTAGAAAAATGAAATTCTTATTAAAAATTAAGCAGTGAATATCATGTTCGTTAACACGTACTTTCGTTGGGTACATATGCGTTCTTCCGGTTTCGCATAACATTTTTTTTTCTTGGATTAAATCGATTTTTTCTTCATTTTCAGCTTTGCGTGGAAAACGAAATTCAATTTTAGTTTTCGCATAATATTAAATTGTGAACTTGTTGATTCGCAACTCCAGAGCTCGAATACGCTACCTTACGGTGAATAACAATACTAAAGAAAAAGGTAAAACATTTCATTCCACATGTTTTCTTTGGGGTAAATTACAGGCTTCAGACAGCTTATGGTGCAATGTAATTGTAGAAGAATACAAAAGGAAGCTTCCCACAAACACGATGAAAAAATAATGACATTTACTAAGCGTCAAAGCAAGTTATAAGTTACCGGCATTTGTTTGTTTTACCTTTTTCATCCGCCATTAGACAGTGGCTGCAGCGCCCCCTATAGTATATAGGAGTTGCGAATTCTAAATGTTTAAAGATAGCATTTTTTTTAGGTATCTCGTTTCACATTATCTGTTTTGAACAATTTATTACCTGCAGAGAAACAACAAATCCCCCCCCCCCCCATACTACTATAGAAAAACCATTGCTGTTCCTTTTCGGTGTTTAATCTATTTCGTTTTACTAAAACAACATTAAAAATGGTAACTAATGTACATTCGATATTAGTCAAATTATGTGACAAATGTTTATTCATCAAAAGCGTTATCTGATAAAAAATTTGGTACTTCCACTTAAAAATTTCTTGTGTTCAATTAATGATAAAAATCCATTTTATAGTTAACTGTATCCTCAATCCAGAAATTCTACTTTTAATTTTCATTTTTATGAAATACAAAAAAAATCTAACAAGTTTGAATAATTTATAAACGAGAGTAGAAATTATTTCAAAGAAATTTTAGTAATTGAAATAAATAATTGTAAAACTATGTTATTTTACGCATATCATACGTTAATATAAATATTTACAGATGAGTTGTCCTCGCAAAAAATAGTTATTTCCATGTCCTTGTTATAAGCCACGAATGTTTTATGATTGATACAAGTTTTTAGGGGCTTAAATACTTTTTAAAAGTACTTCTACAAATGTTGCAGAAGTAACGTAGGGAAAATGTTCATACTGCCGTGACCATGACAACCAGAAGGGGAAAGCGCAAAGAGTGACAAAGTTATTTGGCCTTGACACGCCGATTCTCGACATAGACTATAGGAAAACTCAAAGCGCAAAATTGAATGGAACTTCGATTATGATATTGGAAGTAAACTTCTAAAAGACTAAAAATTACAGTAAAACTGTTGTACATATCGTCGCTTCAGAGCAGCAGTAAGATATCTATTCCCAGAAAAAACAGTAGGATACCTTACTGTTGCTCTGAGGCGACGATATGAAGGTCTCCACTGTTGACAAACCTTTAGCAGCAATGTGTTAAAATATTAAATAAATCACTTAAAATTATCTGCATTGTACAAATGTACCACTGTGCCTCGGTCTCACGTAGATATGGCTAAACGTTTGGGCCTGGGAAAGAATAACGTATTGCACTTTAATTTGATAACACATATTAAGAAAAAGATAATTAGAAACATTAACGCTTCATATTATCGAAAAAAAAGAAATGTACCACTTTTTTTTCCTGAGAGTAATTCCCTAAAGTAATTGCACTGAAGGAACAAAAAACAAAACAAAAAAAAAAAAGCACTAAAATGTCTTTTACAAAACTTAAAAGTTAACAAAGAAATTATCTCAAAGTCGGTTAAAACAATCGAGCTGCATTAGCATTTTCAAAATTCCAATTAGTATCATGTTATACTACTTTTATTTTCCATTGGTATGAACAAAAAATAAAATGATGCTACCATAGTAATGACCAATGAATTATGAAAATTATTTTTCCCTAAATTTTCACTAAAAAAACTAAAACGTTAATTGAAAGCCAAATGCAAAAAACAGTACAGATGAAACAACTGCAAACAAAAGAATGTAAGGGCCAATCTTAAAATTTTGAAGATAACAAGTAAAAAATGGTCAGAGAAATTCCTCTCCGTTTCGAGGAAGCAGATGGTTCAAGTAGCTTTGGTGGGTTCTGCTGTGCGTAGGCTTGCTAGATTTCTGAAATGTTGAACTGGAACACCAGAATGCCCCCTCCCCCAGCGTCGCAAGCATTCAAATCTGTACACACCCCTGGCTGAATTTTTTGAACGTTTTATAGGGCAGTTTATTCTCGATGCTATGAATAAATAATCACTTATTATGAACCTAAAACAGGGGTAGAAAAATGATATAAGCAGATAAAATAGGAACATTTCACTTCCGAGATAAAAATGTTTACAATTTATTTATTATTTTTATTATTAAATGTTTACAATTTATTTAATTTATTACATTGTGATAAAAATGTTTACAAAAATTTTGAACGACGAATAAAAATAATGAAAAATATTTAGATATACTTTTCACTTGGTCAAAGTTTTTTTTTTCATAAAGTTTTTTTCCTTTTTTTTTTTTAAATCTTGTAAAAATCCTCAATAGCTAATCCGGTATTAATTTTGCAAGTCAATATTAAAAAGGATAAAGTAATTATCCTAAATAATCCTTCACAGTTAATTATTTTTAGACCTCTTTGGTCATTTATAATCAAATTTATATTCTTCGGGACGTGGAGTAAACCGGCCGGGACATCGGGTTATTGTTTGCAAACCGGGACGTCTGGCAAGCCTAGCTATACGACATGTGATTTCGAAAAATTTTCAATAAAAAATTCACTTAGCACGTGATTTACCCCAAAACTTCAAACAGTACATTGAAACCATTTTCCTTCTCACTGCTTCATCTTTACTAATAATAAAGCTGGAAGTCTCCCTGTCTGGATGTCCGGAGGATGCCTGTAGGATGTCTGGATCTCTGTGACGCGCATAGCGCCTAGACCGTTCGGCCGATGTTCATGAACTTTGGCACAAAGTTAGTTTGTAGCATGGGGGTGTGCACCTTGAAGCGATTTTTCGAAAATTCGATGTGGTTCTTTTTCTATTCCAATTTTAAGAACAAAATTATCACAATATGGGACGAGTAAATTACGAAATTATCATAACGTGGAACCGTAACATGGGCACAAGCCAATTGGCGAGATACGAAATTATCATAATGTGGAACTGTAACATGGGTACACGCCAATTGGCGAGAATATTCACCATACATTATTTGTAAATATACAGGCGAACCAAAAGACCTTTTTAATTTTTCTATTACGGGCAAAGCCGTGCGGGTATCACTAGTGTGGAATAAAGTAACTATTAGAACTCCATCAAATTTTTATTACATAAATATCTGCTTTATCACCTTAACAAATAATAATATACAAAGAAAATTATCAACACCAATAAGTTATCCTTTTCTTATATATATTTTCTTGACATGTGACTGCATCCGCTTGGTTTCTGTAAATGTAGCTTTTCCTTCTTGTTACCCTTTTAGAGGAGAAACAATTTCAGTAAGTTTCTTTTCGGTCTTTTCGAGCATTAAGTTTTGAAATTGCGTGACACTTTGATGGATTGCAAGAAACAAGTGTCCAAGATTCTCATGGGAACATAGTTTCTTAATGAGATTTTTTTCCTTTCAGACGGAAAAAACGGAAATTATTGCGATTTGTTACTATGAAATGTTATCTACTATTTTTAACAATTGCTTTGTCTCTATTTGCTGATAATAGCATCTTTGTGTATATAATGCAGTACAATCTCGTTTATACGCACTAGCTGGTACCAAAAGCAATCCGGATAAACGAAAATCCGGATAATCCGGAAAATATGGGTAATTACCAAAACACGTTCATAAATAAGCAGACATATTTTATTGCATCAAAAATATAACGATGCTTTTTTTGTAATAAAATTACAGCGGATGCCATACTGAAACATTTTGTAATCTTTAGCCCAGCTGCAGCGGTGTCGGACTGAGAAAATTAGTACGCCATGTTGTTTGTAGGGTTACTATAATTTATTGTATAATCTATGCAGGAGTGGTACGTTTAATCAAGAGAAAAAGCCTACATTTGGCGCCTTTATAGTTCCGTTTTTTCTTGCTATCATAATTTAGAATTTATATTTAGGTGAATAAAATTTATTTTTGCTCTATAAACTTAATCTGGATAAACCGGAGATCCGGATTAACGTGGGCGGCCCGGATAACGGAGATTCTATTGTATCATATATCTTTCTACACTTCAGTACTTCTCTGATATTAACAACAGTTTAATGTGAACCTTCGTACGTGAGATGTCAAATACTGTTGAGATATCAAACAAGGTCATTATCGTTTGAGATTATTCATAAATTAAGGGCTCTAAAAAGTTAACTAAAATTTATTATCGATTAATATGTAAAACTTATACCTCAGTAATAGTTCAAAGTAATATACAGTGGCTCCCAAAAGTGTTCGTACACTTTGAAATTTTTTAGTAAAACCAAAATAACTCAAAACTGAATTCGAATATAAAGTCCAATATTTTTTCACATCATTCCTATGTCATTCTAAATATAACCCATTGTTTTTTTTTTTTTTTTTCAAAATATTGACGAATCTTCTTTTTGAAATGGGTCAGAAAACGAAGAGACAGAGAAATAACACGCCACAAAAGTCATCGTACACTCAAATATTTTCGAATAAATTCAGGATTAAAATTATCATATGCCGTTTTATTAGTATTTTTGCATTGTGTTGACCCTTATAAGTCATTTGGCTTTAATTTTTTTGTTTATTTATTCCATAATATATTGCTTATTACTACAAAATGGCTGGTATTCGTAAAAAACCGCAAACTCCATTCAAATTTGAATTTTTTTCCCACAGTAGTGGTAAATTGGTTTGAAATGTCTCTAAATTAGTTAATTTATTTGTTTGTATAGTAAAGTGCTTGATAAAATGCTTTAAAGAAAGGAATCGGACCGAAAACAAGGTAAGAAAAGGTCAACCGACGAAGTTGACAAAGCGTGATCGAAGATTTAAAGTTAAAAAATTTATGAAAAATACACATTTGAGTACTGTAAAAGTTTCTGCAGAGTTAAATGAAACATTTTACATTTAATTTTCACCTAAAATTGTTCGCCAAGTTCTTTGATTAGCTGGATTAAATGGGACCTCTTCCCGCAGAAATTTTCTTGGTCGTGCGAAAAACAGAAAGCTTACGGTTTTTATCCCAAAATCAATAATAAATAAGCTAAAAACAGTTTAGAATCATGTCTTACTTACAGATAAAAAGTAATTCAACATTTTTGGTTAAATTGTTGTATAACTGTAAGTAGAAGAAAAAATTAGGAACTTAATCTTAAGAACTTAGTTGGATCAGTTAATCAGGACGGTGAATGTGTTTTAGTGTGAGGGTGCATATCAGCATCAGGACTTGGTAGTTTGTAATTTTTTGATGGAATAATGAATCATGCTGTTCCTTTAAATATTTTAAAAACCAATTTTGAACTCTAACAACCAAAAATTTGGTTATTGGAAAAAACTTTGTTTTTTATCAAGATAACGATAAGAAGCACACGGTTTTCAACGTTTGCGTCTAGTGCCTCGAAAATTGTCCTAAAGTTTAGAAAATACCACCTCAATCTCCAGATTGTAACTTAATGTAACGTATTTAGAGATATCTGGAGGCTAGATTAAGAAAATAGGGCTTTAAAACGAAAATAGAGCTAGAAATAGTAATACTCGAAGTGTGGTAGAACACTTACTCAGAAATTACGCTAAAAAAAGAAAGAAAAAGAATGAAGTCTATTCCCAGACGTTTAAAAGGTGTTATGAATACTGTATGATATTCTACTAATTAATAACTTAATCAAAAGTTAGATTATTCAATAATATATAGACATTTTATAAAGTGTACGAAGACTTTTGTGAGATAAAATTTCGGGCACTTTTCGGTTTTTGGTTTTTAAAAAATTAAGTTTTAATATTTTTTGAAAACTTTTCATGCAGTTTTGTTAAAAATTGATCATAGATCTTATAATTAAATACCTATTCCGAAATATTAATTCTAACCAATGATTTGGGGCCTATTTCTTTGAAAGTCGTAGGTGTACGAAGACTTTTGGGAGCCACTGTAGCTCATTTAATAGCTCAGTAATAGTCATATAATCAACAGTTTTCGATAATAAAAAAAATTCAAGTTACGATTACTTTTAATACGAAATCATGGATAAAACGAACATTTTGTTATTCAAGTTTGGTTTGCTGTCTAATTACAATAAAAATGTCTCGTATAATACGTCAGTAAATTGAAAGTATCGGTTATGACGAACAAAAATATTTGTCCTCGTTACTTAAAATGTTTGGAGTTGAATATTGTAATTCTCTTTTTTAGCAATTTTTCATCATTTTGTCAGGTAGTAGAAGTTCTATTGTGTATTGAGAAGAAAATATTAAATAATTTGCATAGAAAATAAAGCCCGTATATTTGTTTACCCGTGGACATTGCAATTTACTTGGAGATAAAACTGTTCATGTTCCATTGTGGATTACAACCTATTCCGCGATTGTTGATTATTATCTTCCTTTTTCGACATGTTCCAAACACGTTCTTAAAAATAAATAAGTGATTTTTTCTGAATGTATTAATAGTTAAATTACAATGTTTGTATTAGTAGTAAATTTTTTTAAATATAATTAAGCATTTCTTCCATTTTTCTCAGTATCACTCATTTGCGGTTGTTACGAATATTGGCTAATACGAACATTCGTGGATTTTCGACATTTCGTATTAACTAAGTTCAACTGTACTTAGTTTAAATATGTTTCTTATTCATTTTTATTTCTAATGTAAAAAATTTAACTATGTTTGGGATATATTTTGCGCGCAGTGTAGTTTCGATGCCTTAATACATTCTGAGGATTTATTGTAATCGTTATGGTATATTTTGGTGAAATTTTTGGAAACTCTTGATACGCAGAGAAATATTTTCTTTGGATCATAATTCCGAAAATAAATACCTATAAAATTTTAATTTTTGACTTACGTTTGAAAATTTTGGTACATCTTGATTGTTTAGTTATTAAATACATTTTTGGTGAATAGTCATTCAGTTATGTAAACAAAATAGTTATACTTGCCTGCAACTTAAGTTGACAGTGACGTCACGACGCGTGGAAGAAAAAGCCTAGTTAACGCGCAAGTCGTACACTGTAAAAACGATTCAGAAACGTTCCTGGAAAATAACAGACAACTGATGTGCCCAATTTCTGCCAGGAACATATCTCGCAAAACCAGGAACGTTTTCCGCTAAAATTCAGTAACGTTCCTGAAAAATTCAGAGATATTCTCGTTTAAAACCAGTCGTGTCTCTGGAAAATCAGAGTAATCTTATGTAGAGATAATATAACAGCTTCCTTCCTGGTTTACTAAGACTGTTTCAAAAGCTGTACTGCAACCATGGCCAAAACAAAGTCAGACTTGCAAGTACATATCAAGCATTTCACTTGATTGCAATTCTTGCAAAGCTACGTAGTCCATACTTATTCGCTCCCTTTGGGAGTTTAATCAACATGGACGAGCCGTAGCTGAACTGAAGCCGATACACCGTATAAATACTCTCAGTTAATCTTTAAACTGGGAGTTAAAAACATTTTTTGCAACAGAGTGAAAATTGCATTCGGACAACTTGTAGCAATTCAGGAAACTTTTTGACAACGATACTTGATATTTGCTGAAAGTGAATCAATTCCATTGAAATCCTGAAAATTTACATGGAAATACTCAGTAACGTTTCGGATTTTTTTTTTTACAGTGTAACACTTACTAGCTACCTTTCCTTACCTACTTCGCGAATAAGAGGAGATCGCCCCCTGTTTATGAACTGCTATTGGCCGGCATGTTTGATTCAAACGGATGAAATACTCCTCACTGCTTCGCTCGTAAAATTGAAAATATTTAAAGATTGACAAAAAATATGGAAAAAAAAAGATTACGCATGCGTGTGGTTAACTAACAAACCCGATTTCTAAAGTGAAGAGCGTAATTTCACCCGAATATTGGACAAGGCGCTAGGATTTATTTTCTTCGTTTGGTCTCAGCTTATTTCTCCATTGCCAAGTATGCTTGAATTCGAGTATATTGAGCCTTTTGCATAGAATTTTTTCTAGATTTGTTATGATAATTTAGTTTATAGTTTTTTTCTACAATCACAAATAACTGTATTTTCTTTTTACCATGCGTAGCGATAGAAAACTCTTTGAAGAAAAAACAAATGAAGAGGCAATTGTTTCTCTCGAATAAATAGGCAATTTGTACTTTACTAAATTTCATTTAAATATTCCGTTTATCCAAATTTATTCTCCGAGAAAGTTAGAAACAAATGGGTCAAAATGACATTTCTTCTAAGACATACAAACACAAATAAATCAGTTCCTCAAATGACTTAAAATATAAAATGGGGATCTAGATAAAATCCTGTATCAGTCATTTTCTTTGAGCTCAGAGCATTATTCATTTAAGCAGATGCTCTTTTATTGCAACCTATTTTAATGTAAGCATTTACCATTTTTATTACTTTTTAACGATGTCATAAAACTCACAGAAGCGACGATAAGTTTTTATCTCATACACAAATATACACTCCAAAATTCTCATAAATTATAATATTTCTCCATACTGTGCCGCATTAAGTTTGAAACTAAATGGCTGTTTTAACAATACTTTTTCATCCTCTTTTAATGCTATCAAATCTGATGAATGGAACAGTTAAGTACGAAAAAATAATATTATTTTCTCTGTATAACTCATATGTTTCTTTCTTTTTCTCTCTCTTTTTACTTCCTTTTACAAAAAGGAAATATTGTATTCCCGAAAAAAATTTCACTCAAAAATCGGCCTTAATTTCTATTTTGCTCATCCCCGAATGAATGTTGGGTTTTTTTTTCGACTCGACCACATGTGGATATATGCCTAGGAACGTACAGACACCCGAAATATCCATTTTGACGATCTCCGAGTCAATTACAACGAGTTTTCCCGTGACGTCTGAATGTAGGTATGTATGTGCGTATGTATTTCGCATAACTCAAAAACGGTATGTCCTAGAAAGTTTGAATTTGGGACATAGACTCCTAGTGGGGTCTAGTTGTGCACCTTCCCTTTTGGTTGCATTCGGATGTTCCTATTGGGGTCTTTTGCTCCTTTTGGGGGGGAAATCACTGTTAATTTCGATGTTAACTCAAGTGGTGTTAGAATTTGGCAGACTTGGCGATATATCGCCAATATTTTGGTCGCCAAGTTTTGTCGCCAACTTGGCGACAAGTTTGGTGGATTTTTTTATTTTTTTGAAAACCTGGTTTCGATTTGGCCACTGTTGGTGATAATTAGAGGGTAAACTATTGAATCACATTAAAATTGCCAATAATGGGAAAATGACATTGAATTGGAGTAAAAGGAAGTCATGTGGTGCACACATCAGCTCGTTTAATATATGATAATTTATTTTCAGCAGTTGTCTTGAAATAGACCTTTGAAAGCAAAGTTTATGTTCATGGTACGTTAGGGAGGTTTGCGTTTTAGAGCTCGCCATAACTTTGGTGGTAGGGGAAGTAGCGCATGGGCTATGGTTAATATACATCTGTTAGTTGTTGCATTTCAGCAACCTTAAGACTTAAAAGTAATCATTCGTACATTATGTTTATTGAATGGCATTGGATTTTTGAGTTATATAAAATTGATATTTATATCTAAAACGTAATGGTCTAACTTTTTTACATCCTTTTACAAAAAAGGAAGTATTGTATTCGCGAAAAAAATTTCACTCAAAAATCGGGCTTAATTTCCATTTTGCTCACCCTCAAATGAATGTTGAGTTTTTTTTCGACCCGACCACACGTACATATGTACTTAAGAACGTATAGACGCCCGAAATATCCATTTTGAAGTTTCCCGAATTAATTACAACGAGTATTCTCGTGACGTCTGTATGTACGTATGTGTGTATTTATGTCGCATAACTCAAGAACGGTATGTCTTAAAAAGTTGAAATTTGGTACGTAGATTCCTAGTGTGGTCTAGTTGTGCACCTCCTATTTTGGTTGTATTCGGGATTCGGGTGCTTCTAAAGGGGTCTTTTGCACCTTTTTGGGAGGAATTCATTGTTAATTTCGATGCAAACTCAAGTGGTGTTATAACTTGGCGGACACTTGCCGATATATAGCCAGTCTTTTGGTCACCAAATTTTGTCGCCAACTTGGCGACAATTTTTGCGGTTATTTTTTCAACATTTTTTTAAAAATCTGGTTTCAATGTGGCCATTGTTGGTGATATTTAGAGAGTTAGAGAGAGAATCACATTAAAATTGCAGTAATAGGGAAATAATATCAAACTGGTGTAAAAGGAAGTCATATGATGCACACATCAGCTCGTTGATAAAGGAAACTTTGTCTTACTTGTATATTTTACTGTTTTACAATTGAGTAACGAAGTTTTCACATGCATTCTTCTCTTTCGAATCTCCTACGTTCTCTTTAGATTTAAAAGTATTTTTTATATTTTAATTTCTAAATTTATACAGGGAAACTTTTTGAAATTAAAATCAGATTTACCTGTTACCGATCCTAAGTTTAAAAACAAACAAACAAAGTAAGAAAATGCAATCTTTACATTTATTGTAATATAAATGTTTTGCGCATAAAGAAATAAATAGCTTATAATAATCTGCTTTAAACATTGCACGATTGCATGCTCGAATTTAAAGACAATTTTGAACAAGTATGTAGTGGGGGAAAAAAGTTCTAAAAAACGCTCTTTTACCAATGACCTATCTTGAATCAAAGCGAACTCAAAAAATTGTATTATTTGGAAAGTTTCAACTTCCTGAAATCGAAATGTATGCTTGTTTAACTTGAAACTGGTTTGTTAACTTTATTAACTCAATTAACTTATATACTATTATTTCTCATATCTTGACAACAATTAAAAATCAGACTAGGCGGGCATCATGGCACAATAAGTAAGTCAAGAATTGGCATTTTAAAATAAGACTTGACGTAAACAGTCCCATTGTTTTAATATAACATCCTTAAATAAAATGTTTCAAAAACTGAGACCTCAAGTAAACCATCCCATTGTTTTAATATTACTTTCTTAAACATAAATATATATAAAATGGTATTATTGTCCCTGCTTTCTCTTGTAGCACCGTGATTTAACTTCTGCAGCAAATAACCCTCCTTTATTTCCCTTTTAACTGCTTTGCCCATTACAAGAAGAAAGAAAACTCGGCGTTCACCACGCACACAGCTGTTAACACATGGCAAGTGCTTGAACTCATAAATTGTACTTACCGTGATTTCCCTGGAGCTGATAAGAACCACAATTTGCAGACGTCTGTATTTATATTCACTTTTAAGTATTTCTGAAAGGAGTGCGAGAATTCGCAGGAAAGTGAGGGAAATTTCCATACTATAATAAAATGCTGCGACCACATCTATTCCACCTTTTTTAGCGCTGAAAGGAGATATAAAATGATCTGCGCGGGCAAAAACGAATCGGTTTTTTTAAAATGTCACATTTGGTGCTGATTTAAATGATAGTCATAATTTATTTCATTATATAAGTAATTTATGATAACTCCTGGTATATTTTGAACTAGTGGTACCCGCACGGCTTTGCCCGTAGTAGAATATTATAAGGTCATTTGGTTCATCTGTATATTTACAAATAAAGAATGATGATTTTCTCGCCAATTTGCTCTCCCTTGTTATGGTAAGGTGCTCGCCCATGTTACGGTAATTTGCTCGTCCACGTTATGAAAATTTGCTCGTCCATGTTATGATAATTTGCTCGGTAAAATGTTTTTAAAATTGGAATAGAAAAAGAACATAATCGAATTTTCGAAAAATCGCTTCGGGGTGCACACCCTTATGCAAAAACTAATTTTTCACCAAATTTCATAAAAATTGGCCGAAACGGTCTATGCGCTTCACAGATATCCAGACTTTGAGCTTTATTATTAGTAAAGGTTTCCTGAAAGATGTCTTCTCTTTTAAAAATCGCATATTTCTAAGGAACAATTATCTAAATATTGATGCTTTATCCAAAACTATGACTAAATGTTATAGTTTGCATTATAATTTCAAGGTAAGAGAATAGAGCAGAACATTCTATGAACTACTGGTTCCGGCAGGATGATTTTACGTTTTATACAGTGGCGGTCAAAACTATAAGGACAAAAGAAAAAATCACCTAATCTTCGCTACATTTGGTCGGAAAGTTATGCATTTTTTGTGACTAGTAAAGAATGACAAATGAAACTTTTTTTCATTACTTTTATTGGAAATACAAAGGAATTTCTCATTCGTAGAAGGACGTTTGAATTTAGGTACGCCTTTTTTTTTGGACAAAATTATAAGGACAATTAGATTTGTGTGTTCTAAAAAGCAAAATTTGCATGTTTTTTGTTCTAGAAATTGCACTACATAACAATGTAAATGATTAGTAAGCGATTGGGGTTGTTATATTCCATTTTAACAGTCCTCCCGCTAGGTACAAATTTTAATCAATTTGAGAAAAGGACAATGGTTGCTTGAAACATTTCGCTACGTACTGTACGTCATATCGCAACAAATTTGAATCGATAGTGGTCGGTCATTTAGAGCTTTCTGAAAAATTCCGGCAAATAAGGTCGACAAAGACGAAAAGGTAGGAAATCTTCTGTTTCTGTGTGTGTAAAACTAATTATAATAAGACGAGCTTGCTCCAAATTAAAGAGAACTGCATGTACTTGTTTTGGGATTACAATGAATAAAAGAAATTGAATTTAAATGCATTTGAAAAAAATGCTTTACGAAGAATAAAATTTAGCGGTAGCTTAATATAGTACGATAGATTTTTTTTTACTTTATTGGTTTGGCAGCGTACTTATTTCAGTTTTTTAACTGTTTCTTAGTAACATGCTTTTCCTGGACTCTATAAAAATGAGAATCAAATTAAAGATAACCATTTACTCTGAATTATTATGGATATTTTTTCTAAATTCCGTAGTCCCAGAAAAAAATTCAAACACAAGTAAAAGGACTAAAAATTGAAAATTTAAATTCATACATTTTAAAAAATAATTAAATTACATTTTACAAGACCCAGCTAAACATTTTACAACTTTAGCTACAGCTAAAACTAGTAGTTTTTTTCACTGCACTTTAACTTTTTGCGGTCTAAATTTATCACGTTATTCATTTAATAGTTTAATTAACAATATTTACGTTCCTTTGAACGCTATTTCAATTTCAGAAATATGTAACAGTTATAATTATTCGCTAGATTACTTAATCTGAACAAATGTGTTCATTACATACTTTAAAAGTGAAAGACACATTTGTTTTAGTTTTTAATGGTAACAGTGATAGCAATGAACCATACCATGATAATTGTAGCGACAATGAATGGATACACGACGAATTAGTGGTATGTAGCAATAAAATGAGATTGAAACGTTGAGAAATTTGCATGCCTATATGAGAAAAAATAGCACAACTCAACTACAGTTAGAGTAACAGAGCTCAATTACAGCTGGTGAAATAAAAAATAACGCAGCACAACTACAGCAAGTAAGAATAAAAATAACACAAAACTGCAACTAGTGAGACGAAGAATAATGCTTCTCAACTACAGCTAGTAAAATGATGAATAACGCAGCTACACTACAGCTAGTGATTTGAAAATGGCACGAGTAAACTAAAACTTGTCAGATAAAAAATAATGCAATACAACTATTTCCACTGAGATAAAGTATGATATAACACAACTCAGCTACAAATGGTGAGATAAAGAATAGCACAAACAATTACACCTAATGAAGTAATGAATACCGCAATAACATTATAGTCAGTTAGATAGTGAGTAACAGAATTATACTGCGGTTAGAATAAGAAGAACGCAAAGTTACTGCAAGTGAAATGAAGAAAAACGCAACTAGTGAGGTAAAAAAAAAATCACACAGCACAACTACACCTAGTGAAATAAAGAATAATGCAATACGAATACACCAAGTGATGTAAAGAGCAACACACCTCAACTACAGCTTGTGAGATAAAGAATAACATAACTCAATTACAGCTGGTGAGATTAAAAATAATTCAACCCAAGTACGGTCAGTGAGATCAAGTATCACAGCTAAATACAATTAGTTTGTGCGATTAAAAATGCTATTAGTACAAAACGCTTGTCGTTACGCGGCAAATAAATGAGTGAGCAACCTTTTTACTGTGTGCGCGTATTTCTGAGTTTGGTGTAATACTTGTTTAGTCAAATATTTAAAATTAAAAAAATAATAATTAATTTGAACTTTGACATCTTGAATTCAAATTATGTTTTTCTCAATCACGAGTGTGTGTAGGCGTGCGTGTTTGTGTGTGTGGGGGGGTATGTTTGTTCGTGTGTGGGGGGTATGTGTATGTGTGTGTAGGCATGTGTGTGTGGGTAGTTGTGTGCTTGTGTGTGGGGGGGAGTATGTTTATGTGTGAGCAGTTGTGTGTATGTCTAGGTGTGTGTGTATATGTTTGTTAGTGTGTGCGTATGTATGTAGGTGTGTATGCGTGTATGTGTGTGTGTAGGTGTGTATGTATTAGGGTGGAACGAAAAAAAACAAAGTTTTTATTTTCGAATTGTAATAGTGCAGAAAAGTTGCGATTGGTGAAGACTTACAAAACAAAACAAAAATTTTTAAAATCGGATAATATCTTCCAATCCCGCAACGAGCCTAAAAATTTGAAAAAATGGAAAATTTCATGTGTTCTTAGAGATTTTTTAAAAAAATTTCTCCAACGTTTCTTTTTAATACTCTAAGACGGAAAAGTTACGATTGGTGAAGCCTTCAGAAATTAAAAAAAAACATATTGAAATCAAATAATACCTTCTGATCCAGGAACAAGCATGAAAAGTAAAAAAAGGGAGAATTTCATCTTTTCTTAGTGATTAAAAATAAAATTGTTCTTGTTGTTTTTTTTCCCCGGTGTTACAGGGAAAAGCCTTTTTAAAAACCCCATATTATACATAAACATTAATTTATTTCTTGACTATGAAAAACTACCATTCTTTACAACAATGAAACATTTTCAAATAATAAAACGTTATAAAATATTTACCAAATTTATAATCCAGTATACAAGTCTTATTGTTTTAAGTGTTAGTTGTTGAAGCTAATTTATAATCAGATTTTTTGGAAAATTCGGGCATAATTGATCTGGATTTCAATGTTGCTCTTAAGTAGCCATCTCTTGATTTAAATCCACACACTTTGAGTGAAGCCTCCGTCACTAGCTCACACATCTTTCGACAGCTTGCGTATGGCAGGGGAATAGTTTCATATCCCAGTCGGGTATAGTGCCTGTTGCAATAAGATTTTCAATGTCTTTGTTAGGAACTTTTCGAAGAAAAGGTGGAGAAGATAGCTTTGTCGTGTTCCAATTAATAATCTCTGTGTAACCTTCTGCTTCGAAATTTAGAGATGGAATGGCAAAGTTTCTAATGCTTTTGCCTTTAGAAACAGATTCTCTGGCTTTTAAGACGTTTTTAAAGTTCTCTTATGTGCCTCCTTTCATCAAACACCATTACCATTAATAAGTTTTCGGGATGCGCAAAGAAAGAGTTTCTTTCAATGACAGGGTAAATTACTTGTTTTAGATTGTCAGGTAAGTATCGACAGGTTTGAGTTGTTCTGTAAACATGAATGGCACAGTCTGTGAAATTTTTGCGGTTCTTTATTTCGCTAATGGGGCGTATTAGATGCATACACTGTACTAAGCGGCATAAACAAATATGAGTATCGCGGGATTAAAGGGCCATGTGAACAATTTACAGGCAGGCTCTAGTACTAAAATATCACATTTGTTTTATAAACAAACGTTCTTCCATTAGTATTTCATACCGAACTTATGAGGATCGTTAAACTAAAAGAAAAAAAAAAGCTAAAAAAGGGCTTAAAGTTTACATTTTTTCAAACATGTAGGTTCGTTGCGCGATCGGAAGATATTGTTTTATTTCAAAAAGATATTTTTTTTTCGCTTTGAAGTCTTTACTAAACGTAACTTCTCCGTTCTGTAGCCTGAAAAAGTACATTGATCAAAAAATGTTAAAAATTCGGAAAAATCCTGAAATTCTCAACTTTTTCGATTTTTTAGGCTTGGTTCCGGATCAGAAGGTATTATTCGATTTCAAATTTTTTTTTTATATTTCTGAAGGTTTCACCAATCGTAACTTTTCCGTCTTAGAGCCTTAAAAAGAAACATAAAACAAAATTTTTGAAAAATCACTAAGAAAACACGAAATTTTCCATTTTTTCAAATATTCAGGCTCGTTGCGGGATCGGAAGATATTATCCTATTTTAAAAATCTTTGTTTTGTTTCGTAAGTCTTCACCAATCGCAACTTTTCCGCACTATTACGATTCGAAAATAAAAACTTTGTTTTTTTCGTTCCACCCTAGTATGTATGCGTGTGTGTGTAGGCTATGGACGCAACCTGGAGACGGCTTTTGCTAGAGGAGCAGCATCGTAAGTCGGCCGGCCGGCTGACCGTGGTGCTGCGGAGGGTAGGCAGTGGGGAAATGAAATCAGCGTAACGCCAAAGACAGTCAAGTAAGAACAATAAGCAATCGTGATTGTTCAAAAAAAAAAAAAACAGAAGTAAGCAGTCGTTATTCACTACGAGGCTTTATTTGCATCTTGTCATCGATTGTAAAACAAAACAATATTAACAAAAAACTATTGTTAGTATTGAATCCAAAAAGCGTTTCTTCAAACATTAAGCCTCTTATGCCGTGAACCAGCTCCAACGTGTATTAAATGTAGCGTCAGCCAGACAGTGTTGCATATTTTATGTAACTGCCCAAATTTTAATCAAATTCGCTTTAAATATTTTAACAATTTTAATCTGTCTTTTAAGGTTTTGCTTGGGGACCCACCCCATCACAATTTATACTCCTTCCTCCGGGATATTGATTTCTTCCTTTTAATTGAGTGTTTGTATCGTCAATATGTGATTTTTTTTTCTCCTTTTCGTATTAAAAAAAAAAAAAACTTTTTTGAAGATATAGTTTTATCTATTTTTTCTAAATGTTTACATGTGTTTAACGACTTTATATTTTTAATCACTTGAAGTTTGATGCCCTTTACTTCAAAATACGTTTACTTTTATCCTTTCCTAGTTTTACGAACTTAAATGAAATATAAATAGTATAAAATAAACAATCGTTTGGCGCAATATAGCCCTCAAGGGCTCTTGCGGCATTAAATTTAAATAAACCAAGTAGACCATCAGTCATTAAAAAAAAAAAAAAAAAAAAAAAAAAAAAAACTCATTTATGCAGATACTACGATTTACCTTCCCACGGCAGAGCTCTTGCCCCGACGCTAAAAACATTTTCACATTTAGAAGGGAAAAAAAACTTTGCAACCACGAAACATCTGCATACAATATATTTTAAAATTTATGCGCCGTTACATCATCCACTACTCCACTAATAGTAAATACAACTCTTCATTTTCTCAGACATAACAATGTATAACATTTTACATAATACATTCCTTTTTTATCGCTTTTCTCACCATACAGACTCAACTATTTCCTGCGTTCCTCTTTAGCACCATTCCAGCAGAAACCAAAACGATATTTAGCTTCATACGTAGAAATGAACTGGTAAAGACAGAAAAGTATAAATTATTCCTCATCCCATGATTTCCCAGTGGATGCCACAACAATAAATTCAACACACTCATACTTAATTCTTTAATATTAAAACGTTTGCAGGAAAATCGAGAGCAAATGCGGGAAGAACACACTTGCTAATGAGAGTTTGCGGCTGAAACTTTTACTGCTAAACCAAAAATGGCAATCCGACTTATTGTTTCTAAGTGGGTCAATGAATCTGGAGATTTTTGCGATCTTTTTTGCGAAAAGAAGAGCTTTTACGACTTATTTTTATGAGCCTCTGTAGAGATTTTTCAAAATTAGAAAGCAATACCACCGCCATAAATGTAGCTAGACGTTTAAATGACTTTTTCTGCTAGTCGAAGTTCGTAGCTTTATGCATCGTCGGTAGTGAAAAGCTCTTAGCATGTTTTTAAAAAGGAAATGTAGTTGTGGGTTTTTGTAGGCTTCAGTCTATTAATATGCAACAAGCGTAATTTAAGACTTTTAAAGCTTTAAAAATCTTTTGACTCTCGGTTTTGATTATTTCCGTTAGTTATTACCGTTTTGTGGTATTTCCTTTAGTCAACATTCTTTCGACAAACTTTTCAACTATTTTCCTATTTTAATTTTTTGTTTCCTTTTTGGGTCATTTTTAAACTTTTATGTTTTGTTTTAAGCTCAAAAGTATTTTCTTTGTATTTTTTTCATAAACGATAAATAATTGCGCTCGCTCAATATCAATATGCAACAAGCGTAGCATAAGAAACTGCGTAACAGTTTCGAAGTTTTAAAAATCTTTTGACTTTCGATTTTAATTATTTTAGTCAGTTATTACCGTTTTATAATATTTTCTTTTATTAACATTTATCAAACAGACTACTCTGCTTAAGACTACTCCTTACTTAAGTTTTTTTCCGATTAATGCTACACTTTTATGTTTAGTTCTACAGTTTAAAAAGAGTTTTCTTTGTATGATTTTTATAACTTTAAATAACTGCACTTGATAAATATTATATGCAGCAAGCGTAGCTTAAGAAACTGCCTAATTGTTTCTAAATTATGTAACTAGGTGTTGTAATTACGAAGAAAAAGTAAATGTGTCAACCTGAAATAAAACCTGCAATATTAAAAAGTCTTGTAATTTACGCTGAACAGTGCGAACAGTTTTTCGTTTGGTAACTTAAAAATATTTTCATTATAGCAAAAACTAGAATAAATATGTAAAATTTAAAACTAGATTCCCCTCCCCTAGTTTCTATCACGTCTCTCTACGACACAGCTGTATATTCTCCCGCGATTTGCAACTCTTGTTTATTACCGGAAATACCTTTCGCACAGAAAACCAGTATTAGTTTTTACCCATGATTTCTTATCTCTTTGATTGAAAAAAAGTAGAATTTTGGATATTTCCTCTGTGCCATATCCAGATTTGTAAATGTGCTAAGAACAGAAATAGTGTCTGTACTTTTTTAACAAAATTGAGTTATTGTGTCCAGGTGGTTCTTTGTGGCGTATTTTACCTATATACAGTACTGGACATTAAAATTTCTACACCAAGAAAAAATTGCCATAACGAAGCTAAATTTTGCACACGTGATAGCAAAATTGACATTAGAAAGTGATTACAAAATGAAAGCAAATTGATCATTTCTTGTTGGAAAAATCTCAAATGAATGGAGGTTTGATTATCCTGTTAAGTCATCTCTAGCGTGAATGTACGATGTACGAACCGATACAATCTGGCATTGAGGCATAGCAGTCTCCTGCGATTATTCTACATCATATCGTTCTACAGTTGCTGTAAACGTGCTAATCTTTCGATCAAACTCATACGCATGTGTTAGCACTTATGACGGAGCTCCCAGGAGCCATTTTTTAACATGACAATGCTCGGTCAAGGGTGTCAAGGGACTTCCTCTTCCACATTATCACTTTCTCTGGTCTGCGCGATGCACTGATTTATCACAAATCGAGCATATCTGGGATTACTTGAGACGGTAAATTGGATAGCCTGTAAGTTTTATCGAATAAGTGACGCGTTTACAGCAACTGTGGTACGAGGGAACGAAGGGCATCGTACGAAACTGTTGTACCTCAATGCTCGACCGTATCGACTCTTACATTCCATCTAGAGGTGGTGCAAGAGGGTACTTAAACCTCCATTCATGTGAGATTTTTCCAGTAATAAATGATCATTTTGCTTTCATTTTGTAATCGTTTTCTAGTACCAATGTTGCCATCATGTGTGCAAAATTGTGTTTCATTCTGACAACTCCTTCTTGGTGTAGCAATTTTAATGCCAGTAGTGTAGTAACATATAGTTTTTCCAGAAAGTAGAAAATTTTAAAAGTTAAGGGTCCTGAGGCCCTTAACCAAAGCACATTTTTCATTTTACAAAGCATAAAAGTGAGAAACCACAAAAATGCAATTGGGATTTAAGTGGAAAAATAAAAATAAAATAAGGACAATTTATTTCAAAACCAGTTCAATCCAAATAATTTAAATCTTTAAGTAATTAAACAGTACTGCTAATCTAAAAAGAAAAACAGAAATGAAGTCGAATACAGTATGATTTCAGGACGAGAAAAGGAATGCTTTGAAAAATTAAGCTGGCAGAGTGTAAAAAGTTTTTCTCTCCTGTAAAATTTATAAAGAAAAAAAAAGAATCGAGATGTTTTGAATTGAAAAACTTAAGTGGGCAGAGGGTGAAATGCTTTTTTGTCTCATCTGTAAAATTAGTAAAAAAAAATGGATTGATATAGATTTGATTAAAAAATTTAAGCAGGCATAGTGTGTAATGTTTTTTGTCTCTCCTGTTACAATTTGTAAAAATTGAATAAAGCTGGATTTGATCGAAAAAAAACTAAGCTGACAGAGTGTGTAATATTGCTTGTCTCTATTGTTAAAATTTGTAAAAAAAAATGCGTTAGTTTTGATACCAAGTGCTTCAATAACAGTCATTCAGGGTAGCTCTGAGCCACGTCGGTTAACTCAATTTATTAGTATATTGTACGTTAAAATAAATAAATAAAAAGAAGGCAAAGTAGCAATATTATTGAATAAGTTTTTTTATTAATTACTGCGCACAAGAAAAAAAGGTCTGCAATAGTGTACACAGCTCAGTGAATCATTCAATAATTCGGAAGGTATCATTTTGACTCTGTATTTGAAGTAGTTGACATTGCTGTACCTACATTGTAATATTCTACTCAATATTACAAATGAGATATATCTTGTGATAAAGAGGGAGTTTTCAAGAACACTGCTGTATTTTTGTTTTAATTTTTATTTTTAAAGATTATTTTTGTGATTTTAGTATTTTCTGTTTATTAAAAACAGAATATGTGGCATTTTCATCTAAAAAAAAATAAATATTCTAATAATGCAAAAAATAAAGAAAAAATATACTTGTGCATTGCTTTAAGAGCTTAAGTAATCAAATTAAAAAACAAAAACTGCTGATTCTGAAAATATTCCACAATTTTCAGCCATTCTGCTCATTTACAATTCTTTTTTTTTTTTGAAATCCGGAGCAAAAAACTATCTTCCGGAGAAAAATTTAATAAAAGAATTTTACTTTACTCCGTCCTTCTATTACCTATTCTTTGTCCATTGAAAGTCTCCGAACTGCATCTTCAAACACAATTTAACCTCTTAAAGCATTAAACTAGAAGTTTAAACAAAAGACTATTTTATTCATTTAGTTCTTTGCTGAAAAGAGTACCTAACTAAAAATAGAACGCGCCTTCCTCTTACCCGGAATTTTTTAAAGAACAGAGCAAACAAGAATATTTTTATGTTTCGAATAGCTCAAAAGGCTTCAAATAGGTTGAATTGAAAAACGTATTTGCACGGTTAAGCTATTTATTTTTAGGTAGAATACAGCATTTTTGAATTAAGATATTGTATTCAAAATTTAATTTATTAAGGCGTTGCGTTGGTGGGACTTGAATCTTTTAAAATGTAATGCTTTGATACTCATTTGCTACTCGTATTATTCATTACTTTTTTGTAATTGCGTGTAGTAATTACGAAGAAAAAAGTAAATGTGTCAAATTGAAATAAAACCTGCAATACAAAAAAATCTTGTAATTTACGTTGAACAGTGCGACCCCGAGAGCCTTATTTTTCGTTAGGTAACTGATAAATCTTTTCCTTATTTAAAAAAAAAACTAGAATAAATGTGAACAATTTAAAACTATAGTTGGGGGAAAAGCTAACCTAGTAGCGATGTAATGCTGTGATAAGGATTCGCATATATCTCCAAATGCTACAAGGTTAGGTTTTCCCCAACTATAGTTTTTTCCCCAATTTCTTTTACTTTTCAAACTACTACATAGTATTATATTCTCTTGCAATTTTCAGCACTTGATTATCACCGGAAATACATTTCGCTCAGAAAACCAGTTTTTCTTATTACCTGTGATTTTTTATCTCTTTGAACGAAAGGGAAATTTTGGATATTTTTTCTCTGTGCCATTTCCAGATTTTGTAGTTTTGTTCCATACTATACAGAATTAGTATCTGTACTTTTTAACAAAATTGAGTTCTATAGGTGGCTCTTTGTAACGAATTTAACCTAAAGACTATGTTCTATAATCATTTTAGAACGGAATTTAAAATTTTCTGAAAAAGGAAAAACCCGAACAAAAACTATAGAAGCGTAAAACTTCAAAAAGCAATTTCTCCGCTTGAGATTGACTGCAGATAATATTTTTGTACTAAGCACGGCAGTATATTGTTTAAATGTTGAGTATTCTCAGTGTCTTCTTCTTGAAAGCGCGCAACTCATCAAATAAAGTAAAGCAAAAACATCGTTCTTCTTAAGTCAATTAAAAAATCAATATATAATTCAAATAACTAGTGTCAAAACCCTGCATTTAACTTTTAGCAATTTGATTGCTTTTTAATGTGCATGGATATTTCTGTTTAAATTAGTTTTACTATCCCTGCCTCCCGAAATGAATGCACAATTATTATTTTTCAATCAACTTTTATTTCCTGCGGCACGTACCGTAACGAGGTTCAACAACCGAAAATCATGGTGATTTGGGTACCGATTTTGGCAGAGTCAATACTACAGCAAGTTTAATGAATTATTTCTGTCTTTATGCAAAACAGTTTGAACTTAGTTCAACTGCTACTCCTATCATTTTTTTTTTTTTTTTTTTTGCTATTCCATCATCAGTCAACCACCTTTTAATATCTTTTTGTTTTACAACATAACTATAATTTGCGTTTCCATATCCTCGAATTTGTTTCTAGAAATAAAAATGTAGCAATTTTTAAAATTACCTAAGTGTTGTCCTCGTAAAAACCATTATTTAACCCCTGCAGAAAAAAACGTATTGTCGAATTTCGCTAATGAATCCGAACGATCAATATTACACAGTCCAGTCACATTAATGTGACCATCTGTCAAAAGCCAGAATAACCACCTTTCGCAGAGCGGACTGCTGCAAGACGTGCAGGAAGAGAGTCACTTAGCTCCCTGAAGGTGTTCTCTGGGGTGTTGAGTCATGCCGACTCTAATGCCGTGGCCAGCTGCGCTGGATTACGCGGTTGAGGATCCATGGCACGAACAACTCGATCGAGATGGTCCCACAGATGCTCGATTGGGTTTAAGTCAGGTGAGTTTGCTGACCAGAGGAGGACGGTAAACTCATCCTGGTGCTCTTCGAACGACGCACGTACACTGGCAGCTGTATGGCACCTCGCGTTGTCCTGCTGGAAGATGCCATCATCCTGAGGAGAAACAATGCGCATGTAGGGGTGGACATGGTCCGCAAGGACAGATGCGTACTTGTATTGATCCATCGTGCCTTCCACAATGATCAGTGAACGCAGAGAATTCCAGGAAACATTCCCCAGACCATGCTCCCGCCTCCAGCTTGGACCGTTCCGGCAATGGTTGCAGGGTGGTTCCTTTCAGAGGTTTCACGCCTTATACACCAACGTCCATCTGTCCGATGGAGCATAAAACGCGATTCATCTGAAAACGCTACCTGTCGCCACCCAGTAGACGTCCAGCTGCTGTACTGGCGTGCAAATTCTAGCCTTCGTCGTCGATGAACAGCAGTCAGCATAGGTGCACGAACCAGGCGTCTGCTTCGGAGGCCCAGACGCAGCAATGTTCACTGAATAGTAGTTTGGGAGACACTTTTGATAGCCCCTTGGTTCATTTTGGTGGTCAGTTTTCAACGGTAGCCCGTCTATCTGCCCGAACGCATCTCCGCAACCGTCGTTCCCCTCTGTCATCTATGGCCCGTCGTGCACCACATTTGCCACGTCGCTGATTTTGGACAGTCCCATTTTGCCATGCACGGTACACTTTTACCACGACGGCACGCGAACAGTTCACAAACTCAGCCGTTTCGGAAATGCTTCCACCCTTGGCCCGAAACCCAATGATCATGCCCTTTTGGACGTCGGATAAATCGCTTCGTTTCTGCATTACGCCAACTTATGAAATGTTTTCAGAAGCCCTCACACACCCTTTATATACGCTCAACTGCACTGTGCTGCCACTTGCCTTCTGTGATTGGTTGTTTAACTCTGACGTGGAAAGTACGTGGTGGTCACATTAATGTGGCTGGACTGTGTATAAACATTTACAAAACCGTATGTACCTACCCCAAGTAACCTTCTAGATATCGCATCAGACTTTGAATAGAGGTTCGTTAGCTCGATGACCGAAGTTACTAAATACCCAATGCGCACTCATCAAACTCTTGTGGTCCTGAATGTCCCATAGGCTGTCTCTTGTTTCTAAAAGGGATAAAGAATTCTTCGAGGCGTTCTCTCCCCATCAGAATTACGTTCAAATTGTAGAAGTGGCGATAGATGTTGTTGCTATCTATTGGTTGAAAATCGTATTGTCGGCCAAAAGTCATTCTGTACCAATGAGGTATTCGCTTCTCAGGAGTCACTTTCCTTGGCTGAAATTCCAACTTATTGCACGAAACAACTTTGGTCTCCCAAATACAATTAGTAGCCAAAGCAACAGATACAAATAAAATTGAAATTGGTTTCGCCGTATTTAAATATACTCACAACTAAAGGAATAAGTATGTTGAAGAAGAACATGATGACGCATAAACTGCGAAAAATACTGCATATCCGTGTCTTAGGGTGACAGGTATTTGCGGTTTCATTCGCAATTTGTTTGCAACCAGGAGCATCTATCAATTAAAGTTTTTCATAAGAAAATGGTATGCAGCGTTCTGTTACAAAATTTAAAGCCTATAAAACAAAATTTAATTTTTACAGTAGAGCTCCATATATCCGAATCAATTGGGACCGTGCCCTTTTCGGATATTCGAAATTCAGGATGATTGGATTTTCCCCAAAAAAGTTTCTCTTTGAATCAATTCTGCCTTAGTAAGGTAAAGAGCAGAATCTGCAGAAATGAATTTCCGAGATATTGAAGAAACAAATTTTGGATTCTGTACTAACAATAAGGAAATGTTTTAATTCGACGTTTTCTTTCGTGCTTTATTTTCAGCGGAAAACCAAATAAGCAAGTTTGTACAAAAAAGCAGAACTGCAACAGATAGCAAAGCTGGAAAAACGAAAAAGGGAAATAAAAATGAAATTTTGCAGATACTGCCCATTACCTTTTCCCGTCAGAATTACTAGGGAAAAACTGTTTTTCAAGAAAAAGAGCTTTTTAATAATCAAGTGAAAAGGCAACACTTCTACATGGTAAGCGTACTTACAAGTGCCGTACATTAGTGCAGTGTGTACGTACCGTACTTTAAATGAACGTCACAGCTTGCTCAATGACTCGGGAAAAGATTAAACTATTTGATAAGGTTCATGGAAGGAATAGCGCGTAGACAGAATGATTCGCATAGCGGTTCCGTCTAAATTTTGTTTCTTTTTGACAATCTGAAAACATTCCGATAATCAGCGATTCGTATAATATAGTTCTGATAATGGAGTTCTAATGTATACCATGTTTGTAATGTATACTGTTTTGTAATATCGAAATCGTTTGATACCGTGTGAGTACAAAATATGAATAAACACATCACTAACAAAATATTATGCCTACATTTCATGCTACCGTGGCAACCGAAAATACTTAATGACACTTTAATGTGTTTCTAGTTAGGGAAGCAGCTGAAATCCGCATCAGATCCACGAACTGAGTTTTTGAAAAAAAAACATGCCGTACAAGGAATTGAACTCTCCGCATAGTACATGTTGAAGCATTATTAACTGTTTTTAACTTGCAAAATGTAAACATGTTTAAGAGCAGAAACCATTGTAGTTTAGGCATTATGAAACATGGAAATGTGGGCTTTAACTATAGCTTGACCACGAAAAGAAAGCGGATGGCCTTGAAGAAAAAACATCATTTGTATCATTTGTAATAGGATGTTTCTTATTATTTTGGAATAGATATGATTAGTGAGACCATGCCTCTTACTATACGGTGCTTTCTGACAGATTTCACCTATTACAAATGATACAAATGATGTTTCGCTTCAAGGTCATCCGCCTTTTCGTGGTCAAGTTTTACGCTTCTACGTCCTCTATAGAATGAGTTCTCACTTTTCCTTTCGGTCGAACCTCGCCGTTTTTCAGAACAAACGTACAACTATTTCGTTTTAAGTGTGTGATTCACGCTTAAGTGACTAGAATTTGAAATTGCTGGTACAAATCTTCAAAAAATTTTTGTTGCTGTCGCTTACGAGTTTTTTTTTTTTTTTTTCATGCAAGTATTTGTATTACAGCACACATTTAAAAAGTTATTTCTTCTAGCTCAAACGGTGTTCTGCAATTTTTAATTTTTCTACAGATCCAAAAATCCAATCCCGTTATTCCGCCTGATTGCTATGTGTAATATGATAAATATTACCATTTTATATCATGTAAAAA
This sequence comes from Uloborus diversus, assembly GCF_026930045.1. Lineage (NCBI taxonomy): Eukaryota > Metazoa > Arthropoda > Arachnida > Araneae > Uloboridae > Uloborus > Uloborus diversus. The sequence continues at coordinate 24,055,237 of NC_072737.1, read as the reverse complement.
GCTCCTATAAAAATAATTAATCATATTATCATATGATGCCTAATAATTTAACAAATGCTATAATAAAACATATTTAAAACATTTACGGGAAAAACAAACTAACTTCAAGAAAAAGTGTTTACGAGTTTGAAGGCTCTTTATAAAAATTTTATCACAGTTAAATTTAAAGAACATTTTACGGTTCAAAATTTTATTGAGTATAGTATTTGTCATAACTTTTGTCCAAATTTTGAAACGATAGATGGTCGGTAAAAATTATAGCAATCTCTGTCAATAATTTCCAAATTCTGTCTGTTTTATAATGGGACTGGATATTAGTTTCTCCCCATTTTCAAACCTAGTGTGTTCCCCAAGATCTGGAATCCATTCTTTCATGTGGTACCTCAATCAGTAGAAAACCATTACCATGAGAAATTCGACGCCCAGTTTATCCACTAGCTGGATGCGCCATCGCTCTCTTCAATGCGAAACTGACCAAGCCGTTTAATTTTGCGAAGAGAATTCAAGTCGAAACAAATGCTCATTGGATTTTTTTTTTTTTTTTTTGCATGTTGCATTTTTATACGACATGGATGCCAACGATTTTCTGCATCTCGAAAATACACCGACTCGAACTGATGTATAGATTTCAAAGTGATACATTCAAATAAAGTTTAAAAAAAAACATTTTAATTGAAAAAAAAGGTAACATTAATAGTCACTTTGAGTCGCTGACATTGTGTATGAAAAATCGAAAGACATGAACTAAAAAATACGCAGAGAGAAAAAGAAAAAAAAAAGAGTTTAATTAGGACGTGATCTTTCTCGGTGGTAGGCTTGGTGAGTAGTTTTTTTTTCAATAAAGGAAAATAAGTAATTTATAAAGCACTAGTGATACCAGCACGGCTTTGTCCGTAGTTGAAAATTAAAAGGTCATTCGGTTCTCCTGTATATTTACAAAAAATGGATGACGAATTTCTCGCCAATTGGCTATGTTCATTCGCTCTCCCATTCCACGTCATGATAATTTCGTAATTTACTCGACCATCTTATGATAATTTTGCTCCGGAAAATGTTCTTAAAACTGAAATAGAAGAACAAATCGAAATTTCGAAAAATCGCTTCGAGGTACGCACCCCATGGTACAAACTAACTTCGTCAAATTTCATGAAAATCGGCCGAACGGTCTAGGCGCTGTGCGCGTCACAGAGATCCAGACATCCAGACAGAGAGACTTTGAGCTTTATTATTAGTAAAGATAAAGATAATCTATGAAATAAAGTAAATAGAAAAGACTAAACGCATTGATGTTGCTATAACTGAATGCTCGACTGTATCGTCCCGCACATTCGCGCTACAGGTGACTTAACAAGGTTCTAAAACCTCCAATTTTTTGGGATTTTTCCATAAATAAATTAATGTTTTGATTTCATTTTGTAATCGTTTTCTAATATAAATGTTTCTATCACGTGTGTAAATTTCGTTTCATTCTGACTGTTCCTTCTTGGTGCATAGAATGTTTTATTATAAAATGTACATAAATCTATACTAATATGAAGAGAGAGAGAGAGAGCGGATTTTTGTGTGGTTATATGTTCGAGGTAATCTCCGGAACCATTGCAGCTATTTGAAAAATTCTTTGAGTATATGAAAGGTCCATTGTTGCTGAGTGACATAGGCTATAAATTATGCATAAATGTATTTATACTATTTTGTTAAACCAATAGTTTGTCAACGTCACCAGTTTATGTTTCGTACCGTTTTATTCTTATAAACGTAAGCACTAGCACCTATTGTCCTGCTTTTGCACTCTCAAAATAGCTAAAGGTTCTCTTTGATTTGAAAGCTGAGGGATGGATATTCACTCAAAGAAAAAAAAGTTCAAATTTAAAGCATTATTCTTACTGAACCAGCAGCAGGTCCGCCGCTCATATTCCTCGAATTCCCGTGGTCCTTGCACATTTCCATTTCCAATATAAGTAATTGCAATTTTCAATGAAAATTTCTTATGCCATCACCATCATCAAAACTGAAGGTCAAGCGTACAATTATGCGCAGTACTACGTTACTTTTAGGAAAATTATATCGTCCCGGGGAAAAAAAAGGTTGGTCTCTCTCGATTAAGATATGAAGTGAATCAATTTAAAACCTCATAAAAACGGAACAAAAAATGTTGTATTTTAAAACAAAAAAATCTGCATAATATTTATTTATGACAGATAATTTTTCAACCCGGACAAGTTCGGGACGGGCCCTCTAGTTATTATAAAAAATCAATCTAATATTGATTTTTTATAATCATTAAATTATTAATACTTTAATAATTAAAAGTATTAATAATATACATTAAAAAATATTATTAATACTTTTATAAGTAAATGCTGTAAGCTGCCATGGGCATGTAAAAGGTAGTATCTGCATAAATGAGGTTTCAAGATGCTGAAAGAAACGTGTTTTGGATTCAATACTAACAATAGGGGAATGTTGGAATTATACGTTTTTTTCGCGCCCTTTTTCCAGCGGAAACCAAATAAGCAAGCGTGTATAAAAAAGCAAACGTACAATAGATGCAAAGATGCGAAAATAAATAAATAAATTGCTGTCACTGTTTTTCACCTGCCCACGGAAATAAGAAACAAATTGCACGCAAATACATTTGATGAAAAAACCATTAGTTTTAGTTTAAAAACAAAACTTCGTAAAAAATAATTGCCGTGTGTCTCAAATATAAAATAAAGGTTTAAATTCTAATCTTGAAACTTATAAGCATGACTTTCGTTAAAATGCAAATTTATTTTATGCAGAGCAGAATTTTTTTTGACTGAAAATTATTGCGTTCTTTCATTATTCTGCCTGGAAAAATGCCAAAAACATTGAAAATACATAAATTTAATATATGAAATCAATATTATAAATTATCTCATAATGAAAAAGATGTATGACACATATGACATGCAAGTATTGCTTATTTCATTCAATATCCACGAGTTTAAGTTTGTAAAAGACACTGTTTGCAAAAAATACATGCATGCCCCGAATATAAAATCATGCTTCAGATAATAAACTCCAAGTTCATTAGCATTATTTTTGTTGTAATACATTTTAAACTGAAGAGCATAATATTTTATATGTTGTATAAAGTATCACGCTCTGAGGGAGTTCAAAAAATATCTAACAGTTATTGCATATTACAAATATGAAATCACACTTTTGAGTACAATATTATAATCTCCAAATTTAGACATATTAACTTTGTTAAAATACATTTTTGACAAGAGGAAATCATACTATTTTATGTGTTGTAAATTAATGTGTACTTACGCTACTCTGGATATTACAAATACTCAGCGATTTCCAGTCAATTCTCGAAGCAAAAGGTCCAAAAATATTTATGAAGCCTCAGATATTCAGTATTTTTCTTAGTACTTCAAACGCACACAAAATATCGCAAGTTCAGCTTTCTGCAGAAAGAGCGCGAATAATTTTCACAGCGCGTTCTCCCGATTCCTATTGCAGAAATCGTCTGCTACAGGCGCTCGCATTTTCCCGAAACCCGGGGATGAGAGCCCCGCATGCGCGGGGCAGAATCCCGGCAACGTCATTTCCGGGGTGGCCCGGAAGTATACCCCGGGCTCGTCCCTGGAAGACGGCTCCAGTCGAAGATTTTGGGGGGGCCCACCTGTGCCCAGGTGTCAGAATGCCTCCTCCCAAAAAATAAGAAATTATTATTTAATTTCCAGAGCTTTCTTGCGCAGACTAGCGTTGAATTAACTTTGACGCGCAGCTCTCACTGAATAAATCCATTTTTTGGGGAATGATAATTTAATTATTGAAACCCCAGATAAGTATTAAAATATAAAGGAGGCTAAGTATCACAGGTTTGCGGACTCACTAAAAATCATTGCTTCTAAAATATTTTTATGTACCTATTTTGTGTTCTTGTTCCATATTTTTCCAGAACAATCATTAATTATAAAGTAAACTTCTGATTATCTGCGGAATAGGGTGGCACAGTAAAGTAACCGCGGATAAACGGAAACCGTGGAAAATCCGAATAATAGGTTTAAAAAAAAGGATACTAGTGTGTGCAATAGCTAAAAAATATGAACACTCACATACATTTAAATTATAGCTGAAAACGTTATTATGGAATGCGAAAATTTAATAATGTAAAAGCTAAAAACGAACAACAACACAATCATAAGTTCAAAAAAATATTTAATGACTATAATATCAATACATATCGTTAAAAAAAGGAGTGTTTGAGTTTTTACATCAATAATTGTGCGAGGAAATTTCCAGGAATGTTATAGCAAAGGTTTTACTAATATTAAAAACCACAAGTTAGTGTAAAATATGAAAGACACAATGATTGTTTTGCAGACTCTCTTACAAGTTTGGTTCTTTAAAAATTTAAATATAGATACTTTATTGTGCGGTTGTGAGGGTTTTACGATGTTAGTTACGCAAGGAAATTCGCAATTTGGCTTCAGTAAAAAAACTGAGCTGCGTTGCAATTTTCTAATATAAAATTGTATTTCCCCCCCCAGATTTTTGCATTTATACTTAGAAATCCGAATGGTGCCTCGTAATTAATGATTCCGTTTTTTTTCCCATCTGATTCCGGAAATTGATTGTCTTTTTTATTTTTTACATTACGTCAGAATGTTTCAAAAATAGAAAAATTGAAAGAAAAAATAAGTCCCAATAATGTGACTTCAAAACAGCAATTTCCACTAAAACTTATTAAATTTTGAATTGCACTGTGAGTTTTAAATTTTAAACAGGTGAGGGGTCTGAAGAAGAATGCAGAGGGTTTATTAACCCTTTATTTTCTAACGATAAATGCTTTAAAACAAAAATATTATAAATATTACTTTTAGTGCATTCCAAACTAGTTATTTTCTCAAGTTGTGCGAGGTATGTCAAGATTTTTTCGAAAACTCTCTACCTACCCTTGATGACGAAGTACTTGATTTTTTTTTCATATTACAGCATATTTGTGGAAAATCATATGCAGAAATTCACAGTTTATTATTCAGTCTTAAAAGTATATAATACAGTAGACCCTCGTTTTACGCGGGTTTATTTTACGTGGTTTAAGATTGGACACCTTTATTTTATTTAACGCGGATGCGGCAATGCAAATAGAGATAAAATGTTTCCCTCTTTCAAAATCCCAACTTCTAAAGATTTCAGTGAACACATAGAAGTAATAAACTGCATTTTGGGGCGTGCTAATAATCGAGCTTTGGGCCACTGGAGACATTTTATGCGATTAGTTCCAGAGCTCTTTCTAAAAGTCAAGTCATTAAACTCACACAGTTCAGAACTCGCTGGAAGAAGAGCTTTTAGGAGTGACAAAGGAGGACAAAAGCAAAGTGGATACCGACATCGATGACACAACCAAAAACATTAACATTGAAAGTTTTGAGCCATTCCATGACAATAGAAATGATCTTTCTGATTTGTTAGTGCAGGAAGATTCTATCATAAAAATGGTCATGGGGTCGTTAATACTCTGCAAAGAACTACAGAGAAAAATTCTTGACTTCCAAAAGTCTATCATGGCCAGCTCTTTTTCAGAAACACTAAATATTTTTTTTTTTTTTTTTGTGTGTGTGTGTGTTTTCTTTATGCATGTTGTAAGTAGAAATCAATGTTAAACACATTTAACTTATTATACAATTAGTCATCACTAGAACAAAGAATTTTTTTTATCTACGGAACCTAACCCCTATTTTAACATTAGTATTGAATCTTAATTTAAGCGGTTTTGATTTCTGCTGCATTTCCGAGGGACGTAACCCCCGCGTAAGACGAGTGTCTACTGTTTCTACTTTTAAGACTTCAGAAATTTATATATTGAAAAAATACTAACTATTTGCCATCTTTCTTATGTGGATACCTCTCTTAATAACGTTTCATATCATGTGGTTATCATAAAACAAAATTAAAAGTCGGATCCTTCGGATCGTCAGCGTGTGAAATTTTTCGGTGATTGTCAAATTAAAAGTAAGAGCGTATAACTGAACAAATTTGATTGTATGTGTATATATATATATAATCATTACGCTTTTTGGAAAGAAATTTATTATGCTTCAGTGAAGGATTTATTATTCAAATATTTTGTTGGGAAAATCTCTTACAACTGCGAAAATCAAATTTGTTCTTCTAAGCAAACTGTGAAATCTCAAAATAAACACATTTTCTAGTGTATTCCCGAAAACGCCCAAAGCCAATTAAGTAACAACAATTTTTCTTACGTCTCTCAAGAATTTTAAATCATTTTATTTGATAAACAATACAAATCCAGGAACCTGCTCGCCTGTCCCATCTCTCGCCTATTTACATAAAGCTTAAAAATTTATTTTGCGTTAAAACGCTTTGAAAAAAAGTTTATTAAATTATCCAGTCAGACTGGCAACGAAACGCAGAGAATGTTTGTGCGGGAAAACATCTTGAAGGAGATAAAGTTTTTCTTTAGTTCATTTCCAGTTTTTTTTTTCCAAGTTTTCTTCGTTTTCTTAAGAGTGTGAGATAAATCGAGCGAAAATGCAAGTGAGAAAAATGTTCTATCTACAATTCCTTGGTTTATTATTTTTACTATATAAATATAGTTCATATAATAAACATCCTCTAAATTATTGAAAATTCTTTCTGCGGAAGTTTCTCCGCTGATTTGTTTCAATAACATCGTTTGCAAGCATTAGTGATAATCCTCAGTTAAGCCCAAAAATACATGTACACGAAATTTAAGTCAAAATGAGGTTTGTTCTTTGGCAAAAGTAGGCTCTATTGGTAAAACTAAGAGACAATTCAGTAAATTTAAATCAAAATTAGGCTTGCTCTTTGCAAGTAGGCTATATTGATACAACTGAAACACAATTCAGTAAATTTAAACCAAAATTAGGCTTGCTCTTTGCAAGTAGGCTATATTGATAAAACTAAAAGACAATTCAGTAAATTTAAATCAAAATTAGTTTGTTCTTTGCAAGTAGGCTATACAACTAAACGAACTAAAAGGTTAACTAAAAGACAATTAAAACTTTTTAGGAGAAATGAACCTTTTATTTAGTTTATAACTTGAAGATGAATTTATTATACTGACTCAGAAAATTACGACAAATAATCATGTTCTAAAAATGTTGACATTTTTGCTTTTTTTTTTGTAATGTCTAGTTTTGGTTAATTAATTGGAAAATAAAATAAATTTCCCACAAAAAGTGGGGGTTGTCCCCCCTCCCTCGCGCTCCCTTGAATCGCCGCCACTGTGTTTCTCTCATCTGATGAAATAGATACGTAGAAAATAAAGTAGTAGTAAAAAAAAGGGTTTTCGCATCGACAATTCATTTAAAAGTTCTTGGGTAAGGGGAAGGGTCGGGATACAGACAAACCAACAGACATACATTCCCCTCCCCTCAATACCCATCTTTCTAAATTTAAATTTTTCGATATTTGTTGAATTTTATTTTAAGAAATTTTAAAGATGCATTAAGCCTTTTTTCATGCTTTTTTCATTGCTGTTTTACGGAAAAATAGTCTAAAAACTGAAAATGCAATTAAAAATTCATTTTTTTAATGAAATTTCTCCAAAAAAAATATCCTTTTCGTGAAATTTTAAGGTTAATTAACTTCGTGAAAAGTGAAACGATTGCAATACTTGTGGAAATTAACTTTACTAAATAAAATGTATGCGTGGTTTGCTTTATTTATGCTGTACAACCATTCATATTAACATTCTTTTGGATCCACACACTGGTCGTCAGATTCTCTTCTGACTGTTCCTGGCTTGTATCCACACCCGGCTACGCATACCGAGCACAAACTTCAACTTTTGTAGTTGCTTCACGTTTTTTTGCAAGGTGAATTACAGTCGTTGTATATTTCTCCTTTCTTAGAGTTGCAGCGCTCCTTACCTAAGTTTTTAGAAAAATCGCTATGAATTTTTGAAATCATAAACATTTGAACACACTGTACTTACAGTAACTCAAAATAACTTTGAGCCACGTCGCTTAAATTTGTGCCACTTATACAGGGTGTTCCGTTTTACCCTGCAAGACCTTTATTTTCGGAACCGTTAGTCCCAGATGTATACTTCCACTTGAAAAATGTTCAAAATCAGTTGCAAAGTTAAGATATTCAAAGTTTGAAGTAAAATTAAAAAGGAGTCGAAAAATACAAAATTTAACTTTTTATACGGGTCCCAGGTCTCTTAACTTATATTTAGGAAAATAATCTCCATTGAAAAACAATTCAAACACAAAACAAATTGACATTAGGACGACTAATATTCACCGAGATATGAAACGCAGCGTTTTGTGACACACTACTTTTCACTCTCCGTCAATAACACCTTTTGGGGGAAAATATAGCGGTTAACAAGTGTTTAAAATTATTGTGTGCATAGAGTGTTGTTTTTTAAACTGTTTGAGGTTTTGTAGTGTGTTTATGAGTATCACGACATAACATTTGCATGAATAGCAATAAAAAATGGTGTGGTTTTCAAATTATTCAAAGTTTTGTAGTGTGTTTTTAACTTTAAACTGGAATATCTCCTTGCGTTTTGGTCGCACAAATGTCAAGTTTCTTGTGTTAGTAATAGTTTTCAATGGAGATTTATTTCTCTAAATATTAGTTAGGGGACCTAGTACTCGCATAAAAAGTTAAATTTCGCTCTATTTGACTCGTTTTTATTTTTGCTTCAAAATTTCAATATCTTAACTCTGCATCTGATTTTGGACATTTTTGCAATTGGAAGCATACAACTAGGACTAACGGTTGCAAAAATAGAGGCTTTTGCAGGTTAAAACGGAACACTCTGTATGTATCAAACTTACATTACCTTTATTTACCTTGAAAATAAAGTTAATATTCAAGTTTTGTTACTCTAAATTAAAAAACATAAGTACTTTTGTCTTTATAATAACGGCTCTTATGCATAAGAAACAGTGTTTAGAAAGTGAAAATAAACGGAATAAAGTTTCACAAGCAGTGAAAATTGTTGTTTAAGAGAATTAAACTATTCTGCATGTGGCATTATTATCGAAAATTTAAATCTTGGCTCTCAGGAAGATGAAAATCATTTACCGCGATAGGGGGATATTTATCGATAGAGTATCTTATAGAGTGATATAGAGTATTCACGATATCAATGATGGACATTTCTCTTTCCAAAGAAAAATGACTTTAGTGTAGCAGAGAAAATGAACTTATGATGAAACTAACCCAACCTCAAATATTTGTTTGTATCTGACCTGCCGAGTTCAACTTTTTTTTTTCAGTTTTGAAGCATCAAAATATAATGATCGTTGCGTTTAATTTTCTCACACTCTGTCTTATTCCTCCCTCACGCAAGGAAAGTAGGAGACAAAAATGCTGCAGTTTTAAAATATGCAAATAAAATGAAACTTTTCGTATTTGACTGCTATTATTTGCTTTTTAAGTTTTTAAATAGTTTGAAAGATATCTTAAATTTTTACCCACTATGCTTTACGTAAGAATTATTTGAAATGTACCATTTTCTGCCAACTCTCCCCAACTTCTTATAGACAGAGAGTTTAGGACAATGTATGAGCATATTATTGGATGCTTATGTGCAGGGCTGTGGAGTATGAGTCGGACTCTTTTGGGGTAAAAGAGTCGGAGTCGATGAAAATTATGCCGACTCCGGGCTTCCTTTTTTTTTTTTCTTTTTTGTTGTTCTCACTGACTCTCTTTGCATTTTCAAAAAACTGTCTACCAATTGGTTTGATTACATGTATAAAGGCCTACTAATAAAAAAATTACTGCCATTGGCAACCAGATGGCTTGATTGTTTATCGAACTTTCTGTAGCTGTCCCCTAGTTTGCTTGTTTTATGACTTTCTGTAACTAATAGCAACTGACAGCAAAAAGTTTTGTAGCCACACATGTTCGAGTAATCGCTTTCAAATAAAAATAGTAATGCATTTTTACTTCGATCTCAGTTATAAAATTGTAAAAGGAATGTATCCCGTGAGCAAATCGAGGCCCGTAGCTCGAGTGAAAAGCTACGGGCCTCGGGGGGTGGGTGGGGGGGGGGGGGGGGGTATTCGGCAAATTCAAATAAGTCTTGGCGCGAACGCACGATAAAATATATCTAATGTTTTTTAACTCTAAAGACTATTTCTATAAGCTAAGTTCGAGAACACGTTTCGTTAAATAAAATAATGTATGATTTCTTGTTTACAATACTCAATAATTGCAGTTAATCTTAAACTTCATCTTAAAAATGATTCTAAAGCAGCCAATAATATTTAATTTAAAAGGAGTTGAGCGAAGGAGAAATATCTTAATATATAAAAATCTTCTGTGCTGACGTTTGTCACCATAAGGCTTTTAAACGGCTGGACCGATTTTATTTGATCAAATTTCTTGTGGGTAATTAAGTTGTGGCGAGCATGGTTTAGAAGCGCGATGGATCGTATCGGAAACGCTTTTGTTAATTAATTAATTTAAGCATTGTATGGTTATGTCTCCCAAAGGATTAACATTTATTTTAACCTATTGTTCAGCGAGAACTGAAATAAATATTTAACCCGTTGCAAAAGGACAATATGAAATCCAGCTCTGCTTTTTGTAATGAAATTTTCTGCTGTGATATGTCAATAGGGTTGTTTCCTTCAGTCAAAAGTACTACTTTTAGTCACTGAAATTGATAGACTGAGTAAAAAAAAATAACATAGACCCCGAAAATACTTTCGTTTTCCCAACAGTTATTTTTTAATTATTTTTTTAAAATGTCCGATTTTGAAAACAAGGCGTGGTCTTTATGACGTCACAGATGACGCAATTTAGCGCATCTTCTACCACGTTTCCACGTTATGATAATCAAGAAGGGTCATTCCATGCGAAATGAGCAAATCAGCTGTGGCTGACATGTCACAGATTTCAATGAAAATTTTTATTTAGGTAAACCATACATATCTATAAGGGAATGCAAAGTATGGAAGTTTAAAAACTGTTTGTTGCTTTGTTATTGAAATTAGAAGTTGATGCTTACGCTAAGCCTAAATTTTCAGAGTCCATCACTACCTGTTCGTGACTCAATAACTCCATAAGTTACAAACGTACACTTAAAAAATAAATATTTACGCATTCTGTAAACAATTTTCTATTGAGAAAAAGCAAAGTAAAGTTTATTCGGATCTTTTTTTGAATCTGAGATATTAACAAAGATTGAAATTTTGCCAATTTACTTCAGATTTTAAATCACTTTTCTAGCTCTTTTAATGAAAAAATAACAGTAAAAATTATTCAGATTGGTAAACTATCTATAACTAACTATCTGATCTAATTTAGTAACTGTTTATTAAATTCTTGATGACGAAATTGTACTTTAAAAAATCGAAAATTTCCAAAAATTCCATTTTTTCCTCTGTTTCAGATGTTTTTTTGAAGATGAGGGAATGCTCTAAATTTGCTCAATTTTTTTACGTGACATATTGAAGTGTCTTTTAGATGATACTAAATTTTAATTATTGGTATCAGCGTATTTTTGTTACTAGAGTAACTTGAACTAAGTTAAAATTTCTTTAGTTACTTCATTTTATTTTGTAAGTTTAGCAAAACTAACCATTTCTTTCGTGTTTCATTTTCTCAAAAGCATGTTTATGAAGTACAGTCTGAAATGTACATTTTTTTAATTGAAATAAATGTTAGTTTTACTTGCTTTTGCATCATTTAGTCGTTTATCTAATTCTTTGAATTCTCGTAGTTTCACATAAGGATCAATCCATACAGGTTCCATACAGTACAAACTACTCATTCATGTTCAAATATTTCTAAGTTATCAAATTAAAATAATTATTTTGAAAATTACAGTATGTTTTTTCAGTATAATGTATTACATAGGGCACAATATACGTAATTTAAGAAGGTGCCATGACGTTTTCACACATTTTTATTTCTGTTTTAGTGTGTGAATTGACTAGCAAAATTGCTTAATTTCAAAGACCTGTATCTTTTTTACAAACCAAATACAAAAAACAATATGTATAACATGTATAGTACTTGAACGGAATATTCAATTGGCCAGGAAATTTTATTTTTAATTCTCTCCCCTTTTGGTTTATAGGCGTCTAAAAATGTCATTTTCGTCATTTTTCCGATTTTTTAGGGGCTGTAATCTATAAAGGCTGCACAAACACACAGCAACAGTTACATATTCTTTTTAGCATGGTTCCAGTGATTAGTTTTTGTTGTATTTCATTTTGTGTTTCCGTCCCCTACGTGAGTTATCCCCCTTTGAAATGAGTAAAAATTTTTACATTTGGTCTTGAACTTTAACCTGTTGCCATTATTTTAATTATTAACTTACAGCTACGTAACTCAGCATATAAGACTATCAACTTATGCACTTTAACATCAAAGTGTTAAATTAACTGTCATAAATGTAATTCAAATAGATTTCGTCCAAAATGCAAAGGTCCCATTTTTGACTACGAAAATCACTTTTGATGACCTCTAAAAAATCAAAGGTCCAGTTGAGAGAAAAAATAAAAGTGGTTTTAAACATCTTTCATATGCAGCTTTTAGGAATATGAATTTCAAAAAAAAAAAAAAAAAAAATTAAAAATGGTCGAGTGCACCCATCCGTCGAAACTGTATTGATTGACCAATAAAACAAAAAAAAAGCTATTTTTCTGAATTTTATTTTACGTTTGGAAATCAAAAACCAATTTCAAGTTTCTTCAAGCAAATAGTAGAAACACAGCTCTATATTCTTGTAAAATTTTAAAGTTGTCTGAATATTCTCTCATTTGGATTTTTGTGTGTATGTGAAGGGGAAAATCATCATTTTACAAAATGTCACCAAGTTTAAAACTGATTATGAAGACAAAGGAGTTAAAATACAACTTCAAAAGTAAGGTATTTCTTTTAATGATACTTAGCACATTATTGGGTATTAATTTCATCAAAGCTAATGCATTCCTTAAAGATTGATATTAAAAAATAAAATGCTTAATTATGAGAAAATTGAAATATTTTCAGTTTTTGAAACTCGGTTAAAAGTTAACTATAATAACTTTGAAAATTTTACTGAAATCAGATTACTTACCCTACTCCATAGATTGCAACAACATATAACTTTTATGTTTTCATTAAATAGTTAATAAGATACAAGCCTTCAAAAGTGCAACATTTAGCATTTATGAGAATGCTGTTCAATTTGACCAATATTCAACCGCATGTAACTATTAAAATAAAAAATTTTAAGCAAAAATATTTTAGATATTTTTATATAGACAAAAAAGGAACCTGTATACCAAATTTCATAAAAATCTGTTACCATGCGGCCACCACTCTTTTGCGAATTTTGCTCATTTCGTATGGAATGACCCAGAAGCGAATTAAATATTGCACTCTACGCTTGCTATCAACCATATCGTTGCCAATGCACGTGAGTAAAGATTCAAATTAAATATTTTTCTCCGTGAATGGCAACACTGAATGGCATTTCATCATTTGTGATGTCACACGACAGAAACGTAAACAATGAAAGTGCACCGATTTAAGTTACTTTTTAAAAATATTTATATGAAGTTAAAAAAGTTTTCGCTCAAAAGATCGAACAGCAAATCGGTCGGAGTTAGCTTCGCTTACTGATCGGTGGGATTACAGTAACGTGGTGGCTTGGCGACTTTGGCTATAAACAGTCGAGTTGCGTGATCATTTGTTTACATTTTAAAGCTACTGTTAATGTAATTTATTGTATTTTTTGTTTATTTGGCGAAATATTTCAAATTGCAAAGATTTGTTTTTCGTTTTTAAAGAGTGTTTAGTCATTTTAGTTGAAGAATGTGTTTATTTTACATCGGGAGGGGAGAGGTGGGGGCGAGATGATTGATTTTCGCTTATTCAGAGAACTGTTTTTACCTTTATCATTTTTTAAAACGATATCCTTTCGATTGTTTTATTCTTTTTCATATGGGGGATGTTGCCGTGGGATTTCCCGTTTTTTCTATATGGGTAGTTAGTTTTTTACACTTAATATCTGAGGACGCTTTTCATCCTTTGAGTATGGCTGAAGGAACAAACGATCAGGTACGGGAGAAAAAATAGTTAATAACTCAGTGGCACTGCTCAGTGTTCATTAGATAAATCAAGTTGTAATAAATATACCCATTCTGACACCAAGCAGCTTAAAACATTTTCTTTTCACTTATTTTTTTCAACAAAACGGTTCAAACACTTGATAGTTTATTGAAATTTTTTAAGTTTTCAATTTACAAGGTTTTAACAGAACAACTTCTGTCGGGTTCTCTAATAGGTATATAGTAACAATACAAAACTGTATACCGCAGCATTTTGTGTAAAATTTGCTCTAGACGCGCATGTACTCGGCCCATCAGATGAGCATCACATGGGAGCAAGGGCGCCAATATGGGGGGAAGGGGGGCTAAAGCCCTCCCACTCCCTTTGAAATGAGAACTTCCTTGCTTTTAGTACTTTTTTCTGTGCAAAAATGTAAAAAAATTTCTTCTTCAGCAATTAATGAATAAGTTTTTGAAAATGTCAAATTTCAATAACTCTAATCTGTACTGAAATCGGTTTCTATGGGGAAATTTTCCTGCTAAACCACGAGGAAAATATCTGAGCCTCTCCCCCCCCCCCTTAAAATTTTGGCATATGTACGCCCTTGCCTGGACCCCATATGCAAAAAGAATGCAAATATTTTGCATTCTTTTGCAAATATTTTGCATTCTTTTTGCAAATGTTTTGCACATATTTTGCAAGCCATATGCAAAATATATGCTTGCCGTCACCTCTTCTCAGTAAAAGTTATTCTGACTTGGCAAGAAAGCCTTTTTCTCTCAAGTTACAGCTTTTAAAAAATTGATAGCCCACGATTTAATAAACATCACCTTGTTGATAGAAACAGGCGCAAATTAATACTTTTCATTTTTTAATGGGATTTTTAAGCATTATCACTTTAAAAATGGCAACTATAGATGCCATTTTTAAAGTTCATTTAAAATTCATTTTGAACATCAAATTTTACAATATATTGTAAAATTTGATGTTCAAAATGAATTTCTAACGTTGTATATGTATCTCAGGTTTACAATAAAATACGACGAGAAAATTTTATAAAAAGGAATTAATATTTCAATCTATGTTTTGTGGTTTTCCCCCTTTTACGTGAGGGAAGAAAATTGAAATAAATAAAGTAATTAATTAATTAATAAGCTGGAGGTTTCAAAATCCAGGAGTCGGAGTCGGCCATTCTCCTTCCGACTCCGCGTTCCTGTTTATGTGCTGGATTACAATAATGAAGCATTTTGAATTCGAGTTCGATCTTTATAGCAAACCGAGCGGAACAACCCGTATAGTGTGGCTCTGTTAAGATGGCCTATGAATTTGACAATGTTAACCTCTTTTTGGGAAGTTCAGAGGAAAAGAGACGCGTTATATTGGGGAGGATTTCAGTTACACAAAACAACTAAAAAAAAATTTAACAACTAAAATTTAAAAAATTGCCAAATTTGTCACCAACTTGGCGACAAAACTTAGCGACAAAAAAAAAAACTGGCGATATATCGCCAAGTGTCCGCCAAATTATAACACCAATTGAGTTTACATCGAAATTAATAATGATTTCCCCCCAAAAAGGGGCAAAAGAACCCTTTAGAAACTCCCGAATGCAAAAAAAAAGGGAGGTGCACAACTAAATCCCACCAAGAGTCTACATACTAAGTTTCAACTTTCTAGGACATACCGTTCTTGAGTTATGCGACATACATACGCACATCCGCACATACATGCATCCGCACATACATACGTACATACAGACGTCACGCGAAAATTCGTTGTAATTAACTCGGGATTCATCAAAATGGATATTTCGCGTGTCTATACGTTCTTAAGCACTTATCCACGTGTGCTTGAGTCGAAAAAAAATCTCAACATTCATTCGGGGGTAAGTAAAATGGAAATAAAGTCGATTTTTGAGTGAAAATTTTCTCGCGAATACAATACTTTTTTTTTGTAAAAGGAAGTAATTAACCCAATTCCACTCAGTGCCATCTACCCATCCCTATTACCCCCAAAATAGGTAAACATTATTTACAACTTATCGGAGCCCCACTGTAGTTCCTTGTAGTTGTTTCAACAAAGAGATTTATGGGAATGAATTGGTGCAAAATGAAATACATAGAATAATTTGTATTTTTCAAAATGAACAAATCGGAATTTTACTTGAAAATTACTGTACACAAAGAAATAACAAGGTATTAAAACAGAGAACAATTTATCCAAATAAACTTTCATTTAAATATTAATTTTTGGAAGTAAACTTGTACCTTTAAAGGAGTGGAAAATAATCGTACCTCGTACATGTCACAAACTGGTAACTGAAATATTTTTTCAAATGAAGTATCTTCTATTTGATTATTAAAATCATGAATGTATAAATAAATGAACAAATAATGGTATGGAAAACGAATAAACTAATCTATTAATTAATAAGTATATTCACAATAGAAATAGTGAATGCGTAAGAGAGGAAAAGAATGAAAAAATAATTTAGTGAATGAATAATTAAAGAAACGTAAGTGAATTTTTCTATCAAATATCAAAATTTTATAATAAATCTGTGAAATAAAATATTTTAATTTGCCTTCGTCACTTTTCAGCGTGTGGCACTTGAAAAATTCTATTCGCCATTCAAAATCAAAATAATCTTCATATTAAAAAATAGATTACTGGACTGGATATCAGTAGATCTCAATTATTATTTAAAGTTTTTAAAACCAGTGCAAACTGTTCAACATATATTATCGTTTCACTTTGCCAGTTTACCGCACATGGCCCAACATAATGCGGTTGGAAGGTTAAACGACACGAAAAGTGCAATATTATGTTACATGAAAAACAAGAATGGGGGGGGGTATAGATATTGTATCCAACTAAAAAACTAAATGGAAAAATCCAAAGTAGAGGATTATAGGGTAAAGTTAAGTAGTTAAGATTAATTAGTTCAAAATGAACAGATTGGAAACTTGTTTTGAAAATTGCGGTACATAGAGAAAGAACAATTTCTTTTACACTAAAAATTGCATTGATTTTTTTTTTTTTGGCAGAAAATTATTTTTAAAAATAAGTGGAATTATTTCCCTTCTTTTCTTCATGGGGTGAAGTGAAAAATAAACTACTTGTCTTATGAAACATTTTCTATTCAACTGTTAAAGATGTTTTTGATCAAATATATGAGTAAATAAAATAATGAGTAAATAAATTAAAATAAAGTGAAACAACATACGAATAAATAAGTAGATAAAAAAGTTATTAAATGAGAAAAATTAAATGAAAAAATAAAATAGTAAATGAATAAGAAAATAAGTGAATGAATGAGTAAATAAAGAATTTTTTTCTAAAAGAATGTAAATGAAACAACTAATTAATGAATACGTAAATAATTTTATAAAAGATTGAATAAGTAAATAAAACGAACTACTTCACTTTGCCCGCATCCACTTGGCCTAACTTTACAAAGCATTTGAAATGCAAATAAGCTTAATATTAAACAAAAAAAAAAAAAAACTGCACCGAGTATTAGTAGGTCGTAACTGATACAGTAAAACCTGCAAAATTGACCACCCTTGTAAGTTGACCACCTGTCTAAGTTGTCTGCTTTTTTCAGGCACGGAACTAGCCCTTATCACATAAATCAACCTCTGTAAGTTGACCGCCTGTTTACCACTAAAGTAGTGCACCGGAAGTGGTCAACTTACACAGGTTTCACTGTATTTAAAATAGTAATAACAATAACTTTATCATTTAATGATAACAAAAAAACAATTGACTTACAAAATGTTACATTATGAGCGTTAATTTTTGAAAATTGCTTGTATTATCATATGTTTTGGTTTTCAGAGGTAGATTTTCTTGACTGGAATAAACTACATGTGTTACTACATAATTAAAATATTGCTAAGCAAGTGGCGCTAAAAGCAGAGTAAATATTTCAACATTTCACTTTGCCTCCCCAATCCCTACTTACCAGAAGTAGCATGAATTCCAAATAAAACCAAAACAATGAAAATCAAAACTGTGCTCTTCATATTTTTCAGTCTGGTTTTCAAAACCAGCGTATCATCTGCACTCTTCTAAAAGAGGGAAACATTCATATATATATATAAGTATATAGTTATCGGTACAAGTTGCCAAAACTCATTACTATAGAAAATTAGTACCCTTGTCAATACAATCATCTCTTGGACTGCCTTTTTATTTCTTCCGCTTTCATAAAGCTAATTAAATGTTTGCTCATCTCTTGTGATGTAATATATATCAATCCAGCAAAGCACTAAAAACAGCTCTTACATGGGTATCGTGACTTTTTTCAGTTTTATTAGCACGCAAGCAGTTGTTTCGGATTTCAGCATGCAGGAAGTTCAAATGATGGAGAGAACAATTTACATTTAACTTTTATTGTTAAACTATTTCATTGCTAAAATTTCCTTACAGTTCGCCCTTGGCAGGGGTCGGATACCTTTCTGGTGTAAAGAGCCGTTTTTATTTTGAAGTGGAGGCTGTTCTCTTTTTAAAAGAGACAAATTTCAAGCCATACACGAACCATTTTATTGTAAATCCTCAATCAATGTAATGAAAAAAGTAATGTAATACGTATATACTGTGAAGCGTGCATATATTGTGAAACTGAAGTATATATATTTATTGTAGCAAGTAATGGAAATGTAGTTGAAAATAATAAACTAAATTCAAGGCGGGGTAACGTAATTTTGCGAAAAATAAATTCGACGTAAAAAAATAGCAAAAATTCACGTTAGTGGGGGAATGTAGAGCAAAGTGAAATAAGTTAGATCACTTGCTTTTTTTCGAAAACATGGAAATTTGTTTGAAAATTACATTGCATAAAGAAAGGACAAAGTGTGTTGTAATAAAACTTGCATTGAAACATTTTAAATTTTTGGTATTAAATTTGTGCCTTAAAAAAAAAGGTAGAATATTTTTACTTTTTTTTTCATGGAGCAAAGTAAAAAAATAAATATTTCTCTACTAAAACATTTTTTTTATTTTTTGTTTTATTTTATTTTATTTATTTATTTATTTATTTATTTTTTTTTTTTTTTGACAATTGAAGATATTTTTGATCAAAAGAATTACTAAATAAAAGAGTTAATAATGAAAAAAATTCAAAATGAAGCAATAAACGTATAAATTAAAACAAAAATTAAATCAACATATGAGAAGAAATAAATGAATAAAATAGTGAATTGACTTATTTACATTCGTTTATTTAATAAAAGAATTTTTAAATAAAAGAATGTAAATAAATTAATTAACAAACGAATGCGTAAGTAATTTAATAAATGATTGAATAAGTAAACGAAAATAACCTCTTTCTCGTTGCTACATTCCTTTTCCCTCGCATACACTTGACAAATTGCACAAAGCAGTTTAAATAAAAATAAGCTTAATGTTAAAAAAATAAATACTTCATTCATACTTAAAATGTTGAAACAATAATTTCATCATTTAAAATAACTAAAAATAATTTTTGACCTTCCACCAAAATATTGCAAGATATCATCTGCTTTGATCTACAGAGGTTACATTTTACAACTGGAAGATTTTATGAGGTAAGACATGAGTAAAAGATTTTTAGATAGATGGCGCTAAAACCGAAAATATTTCAGTATTTCACTTTGCCCCATATTTCTCTACTATATCAGAGTTTTTTTTTTTTTCTTGGAAATTGCAGAGGCACACAGAAATTAATCTCAGAATTTAATTAACTAGTATTCAGAAGTTAACTTTTTGGAGTTTTAGAGGTTTTCATACCTAAGCTTCTTAATTTGTTTTTAACAAAGATCAGATCTGAAAATTGTCGCTTATGTAATCATCTTTTTCTGTCATGCACAAAAGTGTCGAGTGCGCATGCAACCTGTGATACATTATTGGAATCAGTTTGAAAATGGCAACATTGCATCTAACATTTTAATATTATTGAGCTCTCAAAAACCACAAGTACTCCTGTTCAATTCCTCAACGAAATAGCTTGGTTATTTGGGAGAGCAAATTTTCTATTCGATACGAAAAAACAGCAGTTCAACACTTTAAACTGGTTAGAACTTTAATTAGAAACTTGAACATGTGTACAGTAAAAAGGTTGAGCAAAAGAGGCTCATTTCGAGATTCAACATCGACGGCAGACGGACATTCGAATAGCCACGAGCCAGCAGCAGCAGCAGCAGCACTTTATTTGTAGCGGGCGTGCAGAGTCGAAACCCTTTTACCCGAGGTCCAAGTCATAAGTGATCATTAGAAAGAGCTAGGGGTACTGAGTGAACATCGCGTCTCCGCTGGGCGGAGCGAAAAGAGGGGAGAGGAGAAAGAGGCACTGCGATTCGTCGGGATTAGTGGATCGTCCAATGGGAGCCCTGTGCCCGTGAGGACAAGAGATATAACATATTTTTAAACACAACACTTAGAGGATATTTTTGTATTTTCTAAAATTTTATCTATTTTTTTGTGGCTCAAGGCCGGATTTAGGTTTTTTTTTTTTTTTTTTTAAATTATATAATAAAATTAAAACATTAAGGACAAAAAACACACGAAAAAGGGCCCCACGGGCACTGGGCTACCCTGGGTCGAGCTGCGGGTTGGGCATAGGATGCCGCTTGGTTCCCATGGAGTCATAGTCAAGGTAGCATGAGGAATGGGGGTAGGGGAAGTTGCTAACGTTATTGAAAAATTTTGCCTGTTGTCTAATGGTGGGGTTGGGGTGGAGAGCAATTTTGGAGTAGAAGGTCTTAGCTTGTTTAATGATAAAGCGGGAGATTGACGGGATTTGGAGATCGAAATGGAGGTCTTTAATTCTGGAATGCCTATCAGCATGGAGCATGTTACGTAGGGTCCGATTTTGTAATTTCTGTATAGAGTAGATAGTGGTTTTAGCAGCGTGTCCCCAGATAGCCGCTCCATAGAGAAGGGTGGGGAGGATAACGGTGTTGTATAGCAGTCTTTTGTTCTTATCAGATAGCTTGCTGTGGTAACCCAGGAGCGGCTTCATTAGCTGGAGTTTATAATTTGCTTTGGAGAGGATATTGCTCACATGCTTTTTAAAATAGAGCCCTGAGTCCAGGGTTAGGCCAAGATACTGAGCTTCGCTGGAGTAGGGGATAATTTTGTTTTTGAGGGTGATGCAATCCGGATTTTTTCTTTGATTGTTCTTTTTAAAATGGACTATTTTGGTTTTGTTTGGGTTAATTTCAAGGCACCATCTTTGATACCACTCTGTGAGGGTGTCAAGGTAATTTTGGAGTTGTTTTTTGAGAAATCTTTTGTTGTGGTGGCTGATCAAAATAGCAACATCATCTGCGAACATAGCAAGGAGAATTTGATTTGACTTGGGGAGGTCGGCTGTGTAAATGTTAAAAAGAAGGGGGCCCAGGACAGAGCCCTGAGCCACCCCTGTGGCGATTTGATAAGGGGGGGAGAGAGCATTATCAACTTTAACTTGAAAGGTTCTGCCCGAGATGAAGTTTTCAATGAATTTAATAAGGTAGGGGGGGAAATCATGTGCGATGAGCTTGTACAGGATACCTTTGTGCCAGAAGCGGCGCCACGAGCCAATACAGCAACGCCCTTTTTGTAGGTGTCTCAGTGTTGCCAACAACCAATGCAGAAACTATCGAGTGCTCGTGACAACTCTCAATAGCAGTAACAACGCGACGCTGCGACGTACGTCGCAGATTCTAAAACTCTGAAGACTATTTCTTAGTTAGAGGTTAACCCCCCCCCCCCTAAAAACTTTGAAGAAAAAAGATCTTGAATTTCAGCGAACGAAGATTTGTTCATATCGAAGCTTTCCTCCATAGCAACGGAGTAACTTAACTGATAAAAGTGGTGGAATAACTTAACTGATAAAAGCAACGTTATGAGCGATGCGTCCACCAGTTTTATCAATTGAGATTGATATGGAGGTAACTAGCTGCCACCGCTTTTACGTATTAAGGTTACACAAATTTTTTACCAGGGTTCGAAAATATTATGATATTTTCGAAAATATCCGATATTTTGATATATCTGATATTTTCAACAAGTACAAACAAAAGTCCTCAAAATAGTAAATTTATCCTCAAACCACTCTTTATTTTCTTGTATTATTATTAAAACAATATGTAGACTTAAAAATAATACCTAATATCTCATTTTTCATTTTTATCAATTTTAATGGAGTTAATTTAGCATTAGCTGTTTTACTTATTTCTCTTCTGCTACTTTTACACAGTTATGTGATTAAGTAGTAAAAAGTATGCATTAATCGGTGCACAGTCATAAGACAGTTTCTTTCTTTTTATTTGACCAACGTTTAAAATTTAATTTGGCAGTAATCTGAATCAAAGTTGTTACATTGCCAATAATTTTATGAATATAAAATTATAAAGGAATATTACATTACTGATGCATTAACACATCATAAAAATATAGCGCACCATTTTTTGGTTATTTTGAATAATAAATCAACAATATTATCTTCCTCTCAAAAAGATTCGATTCGGCATCTTATAGCTTCTAATATTGACTTTAACTCGAAAATTTCTAAACCTGTATTTGCTAATACTGTTAGCCGTTCTGTTAAAGACTTAGTTTCGAATTCTGATCTGGTTGTTACCAAAGCTGACAAGGGTGGCCAAATTGTTGTTCTTGACAAATCATCTTATGTTGATAAAACTAATGATTTGATTTCTTCTGGGCCATATGCTGAAATTTCTAAAGATCCTAGTGATAAAGAGTTAAAAACTATTGCATCTGCTGTTAAGTCTGTTCAGTCTATTCCTTCAAATGTTAAACGCTCTGTTGTTCCTTCTATTGCTAATTGTGCTAGATTTTATGCTTTACCTAAGGTGCATAAAGCTGGTATTCCTTTCAGGCCGATTGTTTCCAATATTGGTACGGCTTCGTACAAACTTGCAAAATATTTAGTCTCTGTGTTTTCTCCCCTTAGGAGTCACAATTTATTTACCATTAAAAATTCTGTTGAGTTTGTTAAAAAAAATTCATAGTTTCGTTCCAAATAATTCTTTTATGGCTTCTTTTGATGTTAACTCTTTATTTACGAACGTTCCCGTCGAGGGTTCATTGTTATGCCTTCGTAGAAGACTTTCTGAATTTCATTTCACCAATACGGAAATTGAGGATTTAATTTTCCTTACCCGTACTTGTCTTAAACAATGTTCTTTTGTTTTTAATGGGAATTTTTATATTATGTTAGATGGTCTGGCTATGGGTAACCCACTTAGCCCCATTCTTAGTGATATTTACATGCATTATTTTGAGGTTAAGCTGTTCCAAAAACTGCAGTTTCAATTTTATGTTCGGTATGTTGATGATTGTTTTGTTCTAATGAACCAGAATCAGTTTGAGAGCGATGAGGTTTTATCTATTTTAAACTCCATTGATCCTCATATTCAGTTTTCTTGTGAGAAAGAACGGAATAATTGCATTTCATTTCTTGATGTACTTGTTTCTCGTACAGAAATTGGTTTTGAAACTACTGTTTATCGCAAACCTTTTGCTGTCTCTTTACCTCCTCATAGACTATCGTCTCATCCTCCAAATCAAAAATATTCTGCTTTCAATTCTTTTTTTTATCGCGCAATTAATATTTGTTCTTCGTCGGAACTTCTTAAAGTGGAACTTAATTATCTTAAAGCTGTGGCAATTGATAGAGACTATCCGCCAACTTTGATTGATTCCATTTATAAAAAACTTTCAAATAAATCCCAAACTAATGTTCTTAACCGAACCTTCATCAGAAAGAATTTGGTTGTTTTGCCATTCTTTCCATCTGTAAGCTATCAGGTTGCTAAGATTCTAAAACGTTTCCAATTCCAGGTGGTGTTCTCTCCTATTAATAAGCTTTCATTCTCTTCTCTTAAAGATCCTATTCACCCTCTTAATTGTTGTGGAATTTATAGAATTAATTGTAGTTGTAAACTTGCCTATATTGGACAGACTCGGCGTGCTTTAAAAATTCGCTTGAAAGAGCATCAAAATTATATGAAAAAACAACAATTAAATAAGTCTAGTATTGCTCAACATTGTTGGGATTCGAATCACTCTTTTGATTTTAACTCTTTTCAGATTATCCAAAAATGCCCCAATTCATCAGATCTTGACTTTTGGGAATCCTTTCATATTTTGAGGAACAGTTCTAACTTAGTTAACGATCTTAGTTCAGTTCCATATTTTTCTAACATTTGTCTCCCATATCTTTAATACCCCCCTTTTTTCCCACTCATTTTTATCTATCTTCCTTTGTTTATATTTGCCTTTTTGTCTTGATTGACACCCCCCCCCCCCCCCCCCCAATTTTCTTCTATTTATCTTTATTTTTCCTTTTTTCGAATATTTTTTGTTTCTGTTTATCTTATTTCATGGTTTTCCATTTTGCTTTTCCTTTCTTGCGGTTCACGGTTACTGACAATTTCTTTTCTTTTTGTTTAAGCTTCGGCTTAATCCTTGTCCAATTGAATTCTTTCTTTCTGGGTTCGTACCTAAGCGAAAGCTCCTGACCTTTGCTTGCATTCCTATTGGTTCCTGATCGGTTTATAACTTTGTCATTGGTGTTTGGCTAATCCGCTGTTTTTATCTTTTAAGCTGCTTGCTTATCTGCTCTTGGCTTTTGTCGGATGTCTTTTCATCCATAAGCTCATTATTTTTGCATTGAAAAAGGCGTTCCCTGTAACGCCGAAACACGTGTCTGCTGTAATTTACAAATTTGTGCTTCTACTTACGTTGTTTGGTCTGACTTTAATATTACTGTGATTGATATAATTTTTATAATGAAAATACCGTAGTTGAAAAAATAGATATCGAAAATATCATATTTTCAAAATAAATATCGGATATATATCGTGATATATATCATGATATATATCGATCTATATATATCGGCGAACCCTGTTTTTTTACAGTGCAGATATTGAGTCTTCTGATCCATTGCTTTATGTAGATATGTCATAGAACTGCAGCTATTGTAAAAAAAAAAAAAAACTTCGTGAGCCGTAATGTCTTTGTGAGCCGTAATGTTCGCGAAAATGAAATCAGTCATTTTGCGACCTAAAAACATCGCAAATTTCATGGTAACCGAAACTGAAGGTCAAAAATCCGCCGTAAAAATATTTTGCGAGGCTTTAAATTTCGCGATTACGATGGGCTCACGAAAATCAAGAAAAAAAAAGGTCCCGGGGAAATAAGTGCATTAGTGTACCATGAAAATCTCAAAAAACTTCTCTTGGTATTTCTTTTAAAAGTTTCTATATCAATCTTGATCACATGAAATGTGATTTTAATTTGCCAGAAATGAATTCAAGTTATTTTTTTTAATTAAGATTGCGGACTATGAAACGTGATGACTGGGGGGAGGATGAAGTTACTATTTGAGTTTTTTTATTTTCTAGAGAATTGAGTTCTTTCTTCGGACCTCACACTCAAAAATGTAAATTCTGTAAGCATGTTACTCCAGTTTTATTACTTAGTAATAATTTTATTCCGTAGGAGAGAATACGCTAACAACTGAAAAATATATACATTTTTAAAAAATTATAAAGCGGAAAAAAACAGAATTTAACGAAGCGCTGTACAACTTTAATCCCTGGGATTTACAGAACTTTTGAAATTCTGTACTTTTAGAGAGGATAAATAAAAGTTTTTTTTTTTTTTTTTCTTTTCTAAAAGTTCATGAATGAATTTTTTTTTCAAAAGTTCTACAAGGAAATCCTGTTTGCCTTTTCATCTGAAAAAAAAGGACAGTTTTGTTGAAATTAAAGAAAGATTCAAGTGTGTTTTTTTACCCTATTTCCGGTTGAAAACGGAAGTTTAAGTCAGATTCCCTTGCTGCTTACAAAAATACAATTGCATTTACGTTCATTTGTATCGTCCGTACATTGAAAAACCGAACATAAAAGCTAAAAGCATATAAAATTTCGTAAGTAAAATTAAAAAATACGTATGCAACCGACTATGACCAATTTGGAAACATTAAAAATACGTTGATTTAAACTAAAAGAAAGGGAAAAAACAGCTTTTTAGCTTGTAAAGAGGTTTTAGGTATTAAAACGCTTAAAAATGTAGAAAGTATATGTAAGTAATACCCTTTATCTTCTTTACTAATAATAAAGCTCAAAGTCTCTCTGTCGGGAACTGTGTCTGCATCTCTATGACGCGCACAGCGCCTAAACCGTTTGGCCGATTTTCATGAAATTTGACACAAAATTAGTGTGCACCTCGAAGCGATTTTGCAAAAATTTGATTTTGTTATTTTTCTATTCCAATTTTAAGAACATTTTACCCAGTAAATTATCCTAACGTGGAAGAGTAAATTACGAAATTATCATAACTTGGAACCGTAACATGGGCCAACAAATTAGCAAATTGGCGAGAAATTCATGATCCAGTATTTGCAAATATACAGGCGAACCAAATGACCTTTTAATTTTCTACTACGGGCAAAGCCGTGCGGACACCACTGGTTTTAAATAATTAAACTGATATGGATTGAAATATATAAAATGATATAGCTTTGAATGAATTCGCTTGAAAATTATACTTTTTGAGACACATTTGGGAAAGTCGGGAGGAACGGAAAAGCGCTGCTTTTATGGTGAAATAATATTGTGGATAATTATTTTTAGCTTGTAAGAAGCAAATTTCTATAGCCGTTGTATCTGCTGGAGAAGATAGAAAAAAAATTTCACATTTATTTTTTGCATAAGTACAGCCCTGTCCTATTTCTCCCGACTCTTTCCTACACATAAAAGAAAAGGCTTTGTATATTGCACTTATGGGTCATTCTTCAAAAAGTGTAACTTTTTTGTCACACGCCTTTTACAGAAAAACTTTAGAGAACAATTTATTTAACAATGCTTTTTAATTTGATCAAAAATATATCTATTTAAACCTGTCAACAATTTTTTAATAATAATTTTTATTTTAATATATTTTTGGTACACAACATGTGAATTCCGTGGCATGTCACACCTGGTGTGAATGTTTATTTTGCTTAATCACTAGTTTAATTAAAAGCATATATTTATTTATTTATTATTCCATTCACAAGTGTCTCAAATACTAATTGTTTAAGTATATTTATTTTTTAAATATTGTATTTTGGCGGGGTTTTTTAGGTTAAGTAGTCATGTCACACAAAATGCTCACCTCCGTTTACCAAATTTAAAACGCTATTCCTCATTAACACGTGGCAGTAATGACATCAAATTCATAGGCGGATTTAGGACTGAGTTCCTGAGGGGGGGGGCAGGATTTTTTTTCTTTTTCTTTCTTTTTTTTTTTTTTTTTGAGCAACATTTTAAACTGTCCCCCCTTCCCACCTCCCATGTTTTGGTCTGTTTTCCTGTGATGCATAAGGCCATGCTTTACTTTTTTTTGTGTCGTTTTCATTAATGTGTGTTTTCATGCTGTCCTTTTTGAATTGGCCTTAAGAGAGGTGACTGGTATCTAGAGAGTGATGCAGGGCTCCCTTTTAAGTGGGATATAGAATATCTCCAATTTTAGGGGGTTCGGAGGTTTCTCCCCCAGTTTTCAGTCCAAAATAGTGGCATATTGCTAAAGATTTGGTGTTAGAAATTAATGGAGATTTATGAAGACACCAAAAGATAAGGGTTTGATGAATGAGTGCTGGTTTATTGTCACAATAAAAACATTATATGCCATGATCAAAAAAAAGTATAGTGGTGTGTACATAAATTATAGCCATTACTAGAATAAATACTGTTTGACCTTGCTGATCAGCAAAAAGATTAAAACGATAATTTACATATCAGAATTAAAATATGAGCATTCAAAAATTATTATACTACATTTTAGCTTTAAACTATTGCAGCACAGGTGATCTATTTACAGATGATATGGAATGTTACAAAAATAAATCAAACATACAACCTCTAATGTCCAGACGCACGTGGATCGACGACACTTTCACTTTTCTAACTCAAAATGCTATTTTCACAAGAAAAACACACAAATCGCCCCGCACACGATTTGGTGAACGGTTGTTGATTTTCTTTTAGCGCTTTTTGTTACTGTAAAGTTAAATACTTTCCCGATGCATCTGGATCTCCATTCGTGAGCATTGTGCTCATTAGATGCACGTGAGCCGGCAAGGAAACTTTTACCGTTCTTTCTATCTTTCCATAAGGCGTCTGCAAAAAATCAGGCGATCAAATCAGGGATCCGGATCTCCACATTAAGATCACTAAGCAGCATCGGCGGTTGTTGAGGTATATTTGTAACACTTCCAAAGTTCTCTTTTACACCATTGCAGCTGAGACAGTTCCACACAAGTTGTGTGCGTGACCCCCGAACACTAAAAAGTGCCGGGGAGTCGATGAGACTTCTTAACAAAACTACATTCTTGTAGAAAATTCCACGAACTACTCAAGAGTCGGAAAAACTGAGACCACGCCGGAATCTCCCAATTAACTGTGCGGTTGCAGTTACAGATGGTCGAAACCGCGAGGTAGAAAAAGCAGCTTGGTGCGATAGAGTTATCACATGCGTGGAGGATGAAAATGCAGTTGGGGACAGGTGTGGCAAATCATGATTGTCACATTCCTCCCCCCCAAGAAAAAATTCACGTAAAAGGTTAAATAGTCATTTCTTGAATAATCACCCGAAAATGAAAACATGAAAATTTGGTATATATAGAATACAACATGACGAACAATCAATACACAAATAGACCAGCAAAAATGTATACGTAAACACAAAACATAAGTAATACACATAATACCAGAAGTCACTTTAGACTTTCGTAAAAAATCTATTTAATGGCTAAAAAGACAAAAAACCAGCGTGAACTTCCATTAAATATGTTAAAAGGAAAAAAAATTTTCAATCACCCATAACAAAAATTTTCTTTTTTCTTTAATACAGTACTATGTTGGACAAATTCTAATTATCATCCATCACTTGCAATTTTCCAGACTGATTAACTTTTGACACATGAAATAGTGAATTTCAATTGAATTTCCTCATGAACAAATTTTTTTTTTTTTTTTTGCAAATCATAATTTTCATATTCATTTTATGATTCAACTTTCTTAATGCAATGATTGCAAATGATATTTTGCTTATGCGCATAAACTAAAACTTCAGATGTTCAAACAAAATGTAATGCACTAAAAAAATTCTGTATGTTTACATAGAAAAAATACATTTTTTGTTTATTTGCCAGTATTCATATTTGGTGGAGTAATGCAGTTCACTAAAAATTTTGTCTCTGTTGATCTATGAAAGCAAGATACCGACTGAAGAATGTGAACACAAGATAAATTTAAAAAAAAAATATTTTTGACACTTTTGAAAAAAATATTTTCTCTACAATCGAAAATTCGGACCAGCCAGACAAAAAACGACTGCGTTTTGTGAGCTCTCAAAACACTAGAAAATACCATTCCCAAAAAATATCCAAAGAGAAGAGAAAAAAAATTATGCACTTATCACCTATGTGTTGACAAAACAGATGAGTAAAAATTTCACTATGCAACAAAAACATTTTTTTGTGGAAGTTTTTTAATTCATTAATTTGCTAATTACCATTTATGCGACATCATTGTTTACATCATTTTCATTATATATTTCATCAGTACTTTCATTTTGAGCATTTGTCAATTTTGCATTTAGAGGTACTTGTAAAAACAGTTTGCTAACATGGTATTTTTTAATCAAGTCCCTGCTATCATCATGAAATTCAATGAGATAATTGTCATTTCTCAATTTTCTAGTGATTGTATGAGGACCATCATATTTTGCACAAAAGGTGTTTGTGTGAGAAGGTATTTCTACAAATACTTTATCTCCCACTTCAAAGTTAGGAATGGCACGACCCTTAATGTATTTCAGATGTTTAGAAAAATACTCATTTTCATTAAATTTTACCATTTCCCTAGTCTCTAGAATATGTTCTTTGAGCAATTTTAGATATTTAGATGGGCTTTCCCCTTCATTAGATTGAGTAGTCAGTGTAGAAGGTAAGTTCAAATTCCTACCAAAGAATATTTCAGCAGGACTAAATTTAGTGACAGCATGTTTGGAACAATTATAATGAAGCTTAAAAAAAAGTAACCTATCAGACCACTCACAAACAGAGTTGGACATAGCAGACAGGCTTTCCTTCATTATTCTGTGAGTCCTTTCAATAACCCCGTTACTCTGTGGATAGTATATAGATGAATTTCTATGCTCAATATTGAGTGATTTCAAAAAATGTTCTAATTCCAAAGACTTGAAGTTAGGAGCATTGTCAGACAGCAGAGTCTTTGGAATTCCGAAACGTGAGAAATACTGATTCAAGGTGGAAATTATGGTGGAAGATTTAATGTTGTTTAAGGGTACAGCTTCCAAATACCTGGAAAAATGATCAATGATTGTTAAAATATAAAATTTTTGATCGTGTGACCTAGGTAGTTTTCCCACAACATCAATTGCAATTACTTCTCCACAGGTGAGATCTCTCTTTTGAATAAATTTTGTTGTTGTCAATTTTGCTTTAGGTTTATTTTCCATGCAAGCACTACAGTTGTTACAAAAGTTTTTTGTGTCTTTTAGCATCCCATACCAGGAGTAAGTCTTCTTAAGAAAATCATATGTTTTAGTAATACCAAAATGTGAAGCATGTGCAGACTTAAGGCAATCTAAGATTAAAGAGTTTGGCATGAAAATTCTCACTAAAGTTCTATGTGGCTTGTGTTTTGGGTTTATTCTGATCATTAGTACATTGTTATCCTTATTAATAAAAAATTTCTTACAAATAAATTCATCATTAGCATCTAGTTTGTCAATAATACATTTAGTATCTTTAGACTCCCTTTGTTTTTTGGCTATGTTTTCCAAAGTTAAATTAGGATTTGCCTCAAAGATATTAATGTTGTTTACAACCAAATTAGAACTAATTACTCTTGAAAGATAATCAGAAGGATTTTTTATGCCTGTTATGTGTTCAAGTCTGTAGTTAAATTGCTGCAAATACATAAACCATCTTGCAACAATCTCAGGTTGCTTATCCAATTTCAAATGATATGTTAAAGGTTTTGCATCAGTTAATATTACAAAAGATTTCCCCCCAAGAAGATGTTGTTGAAAATGTTTAACAGAATCATAAATAGCCAGCAATTCTCTTCTAATTGAAGGATATCTAGATTCTGAGGGTAAAAGTTGTCTTGAATAGAATTCGACTGGAAAAAATTTATTGTCATGCTTTTGCATGAGAATTCCACAAAGAGCAATTTTACTAGCATCCGTTACAAGATAAAGTGTTTCAGATTCGACAATATTTTTCAAAGTAGGTTTTTTAAGCAGAGCATGCTGAATGGTATTAAAAGCTTCTTGACACTCATCATCCCATATAAATGTAGAATTTTTTTTTGTTAATTTTACAATTGGATGGACAATCTTAGCAAAGTCATAAATCATGTGACGAAAATAATTGATCATTCCAAGAAAAGCTTGGACCTGTTTTACATTTTTAGGAATAGGTAATTCCAACAATTTAGTTACATTATCAGAAGATGGTGAAAAGCCATTTTTATGTACATTAAATCCCAGATAGGTTATTTCCTGTTTACAAAGCTGTAATTTCGCAGGATCGAGTGTTAAATTAAACTGAATAAGTCTGTCAAAAACTTTTTGAAGCCATGAACAAAGTTCCTGAATTGAATTCCCTGCAACAATAATATCGTCGAGAAAAAACTGTACATTGGGACCCTTGATATCTCCTAGGCATTTTAGAATCAAACTATGAAAATACGACGTTGAATTGACACTGCCAAAAGGTAATCGTTTAGGAGCAAAATTTCCTAATTCACAACAAAATGCAAGCTTGTGTACATCTTCATCCCTAAGTTGAATTTGGAAGAATGCCGACTTTAAGTCAAGTACACAATAATATTCCTTTCCAGCAATGTCGTGTAAAATGTCTGTAATCAAAGGTAAACAAATTTTGAACGACTGAGTGACGCAATTTAAGAGACGATAATCTATTACCATTCTGAATTTTTGTTTTTTAGGATCGACCTCAAATGGTTTTTTTCTTACAAAAATGACCGGAAAACAATAATTTGAAGAACTTGGGATGATAATTTCAGAGTCGAGTAAATTCTTTATTTCCTGCTTGGCAAAATCCTTTGCAATGCTAGGAATCGGATATGGCTTTGATTGAATTGGAAAATTATGCAACAAATTAAATTCAGGTGTGACAGCATTAGTCGAGCCAAGAGTTTGGTAAGACTTTGAAAACACCCTACTGTTTTCCATAAGCAATTTAAGAATATTACTCCTATCAGGTTCCTTAAGGTGTTCGATTTTGAAGTCAGATTCATTGAGTTCTTTTTTTCTTAATTCAACTACCTCTTGCATGGTTAGATTGTTTACATGGTAATTATGCTCAGTAGAAGCAAAAATATTGTCATAGTCGACATTTTCAAGATTTCCAATTTTTGTATTCTTATTCACGACAATGGTCTTATTAGAATTATTTTCAATTATTGTGATTATTTTCCCATCATTGACAGTATGAAGAGATTCAGAAATTGTGTAATTCAATTTGTTCTTAAGAGGGTTTAAGATGAGATGAGTCTTTTGCGACAAAGATTTTGGAACAGAAAGTGCTACAATTTTGGAAGAATTTGGTTCCAAAGTTATCTTTTCAAAAGTTTTTGCAATAACTTCCTCAGAAGGAGTTTTTAAAATGTTATTGCAAGCATTACTATTATTTGGAGATTCTTCGAAAAAGTCAAATTTGTCATTCCCCATAATTAATTGCTTATTTGGGATGTCTAAAAGAACTTGGTTGGATTGTATAAAGTCATATCCGAGAATAATTTTGTACTTATATTTCCAATTATTTTGAGTGATAAAAAAAACATTACTGAACCATTTATTGTTGATCTTGAATTTCGAAGAAACCGCAGATAAATATGGTACAGAAATATTGTCAATGGTGTGAATTTTGACGGATCTAGAAATATAACTAACTTTGGCATGATTTTTTATTAAAGTTAGTGTACTAGGTTCCACCAGCGATAAGTTGGCACCCGTATCAATAAGAGCAGGCACAAAAAATTTTCCAAAATTTAGATTAATAATGGGCAATGAATCAGAGTTCGACCCCTCACATGACATTACATGTTTCTCCATCACCTCATTTGGAGTCTGTGGGTGGTCTTGTGTCATAATGTTGTCAACTTTGTGATGGTCATTGAATTTATTTTGTTTTGAAAAATTTTGGTTCGCAAAATCATCAGCATGGGTCCTTGTGGAAGAATTGTTTGAAAATGAATCACAAGAACCCCTAACTAGTTTAAAGAATTAGAATTGCTCCCATGAAAATTTTCCCTAGCAAAATTAGAGTAATAAAATCTCTTCCCCCTATTGTTCCTGTTCTTTGCTTTGAAAGGATTTTGATTTCTCCTGTTTGGGTTATACCAACAATCAGCAGTACTATGTCTTTTATGGCAGATCCCACAGGAAATTCTTTCCACATTTGATCTCTGTCTACTTCCCTGTTTGAAAAATTGACTACCCCTAGAGAATGATCCCTGGACATTATTTACATTCTTACTCTGAGTGTCTTCTAATTTTTTTGTTAGCTCCTGAATTGCCTTGTTATTTTCAATTTGGTTTTTTAGAATCATTTCAATTTCAGAATTTTTTGAAACATTGTTGCAAACTAAATCTGTATTGTTAAGTGCAGATTCAATATTTTTTGCAGCCTTAGCTACCTCATCAAATTTGGTGAGACCTGACTTAATAATATCAAGTTTAATATCTGGTCGGAGAGCATCAATTAATTTTTGCGACTTTAATTTCTCAGACAAAATTATGGTCTCTGATGAAGAATTATCATTTAAGTCAACATACTGGGCAGTAATTGTTGATATTTCATCAACCAGGTCAGAAACAGACTGATTTGGCTTTTGATGAAGGTTGGAGAATTTTGTCATAATTTCAGAAAAATTTGATGTTTTTGAAAATTTGTTCTTAAGCGCCTTTGAGAGATTTTTAAAATTATCTAACTTCAGATTTTTAGAGGCATTACTTATGAATTGAAGTGCTTTTCCTGTTAAATTTAGCTTAAGAATGAGGAATTTTCTGTCCGAAGACCAATTTTCAAGCTGTGCAACTTGTTCAATATTTTCTAAGAAAAATTCTAAATTTTCCGATTCTTCTCCAGAAAACTTTTCTATATTATATGCTAGCGACATATTTGTTACACTACTATGACTCCCCTTTTTTTTGCCATGATGTAAATACAGGTGAAGACACAAATTCAATTTAACAAGAAATCATACATAGAAAAACAAATCCCCCAAAATTTTGCATCACATAAAATTCAAAAAAATTTATACTATCATTTCATGCTACTGAAAGAAAGATTGTAAAACATATCTGAAATAACCATCATTCAACAATTCAATATGATCAGAATTTACCATGAGATACATTGTGTGATACCATGCAATATCACTTCAACACACATTTTTTTTTTTTTTTTTTTGCTACCCCTTACAGTTTGCATAAATGCACATATACGAAAAAGTTCATTTTAACCACAATATGGAAAAATTTTTGTAGGATGATTGAAAAAACTTGTATTTTGAAATTAACATTTTGTTCCTAACAAATTTTTTTTTTTTGAAAAAAATTGTTTCAAATAGCCAATAACCCGGCACGAAACCAAACGGCACCAATGCTAAAGATTTGGTGTTAGAAATTAATGGAGATTTATGAAGACACCAAAAGATAAGGGTTTGATGAATGAGTGCTGGTTTATTGTCACAATAAAAACATTATATGCCATGATCAAAAAAAAGTATAGTGGTGTGTACATAAATTATAGCCATTACTAGAATAAATACTGTTTGACCTTGCTGATCAGCAAAAAGATTAAAACGATAATTTACATATCAGAATTAAAATATGAGCATTCAAAAATTATTATACTACATTTTAGCTTTAAACTATTGCAGCACAGGTGATCTATTTACAGATGATATGGAATGTTACAAAAATAAATCAAACATACAACCTCTAATGTCCAGACGCACGTGGATCGACGACACTTTCACTTTTCTAACTCAAAATGCTATTTTCACAAGAAAAACACACAAATCGCCCCGCACACGATTTGGTGAACGGTTGTTGATTTTCTTTTAGCGCTTTTTGTTACTGTAAAGTTAAATACTTTCCCGATGCATCTGGATCTCCATTCGTGAGCATTGTGCTCATTAGATGCACGTGAGCCGGCAAGGAAACTTTTACCGTTCTTTCTATCTTTCCATAAGGCGTCTGCAAAAAATCAGGCGATCAAATCAGGGATCCGGATCTCCACATTAAGATCACTAAGCAGCATCGGCGGTTGTTGAGGTATATTTGTAACACTTCCAAAGTTCTCTTTTACACCATTGCAGCTGAGACAGTTCCACACAAGTTGTGTGCGTGACCCCCGAACACTAAAAAGTGCCGGGGAGTCGATGAGACTTCTTAACAAAACTACATTCTTGTAGAAAATTCCACGAACTACTCAAGAGTCGGAAAAACTGAGACCACGCCGGAATCTCCCAATTAACTGTGCGGTTGCAGTTACAGATGGTCGAAACCGCGAGGTAGAAAAAGCAGCTTGGTGCGATAGAGTTATCACATGCGTGGAGGATGAAAATGCAGTTGGGGACAGGTGTGGCAAATCATGATTGTCACACATATATTCAGCACCCCAGAGAAAGCTGTACTATTTGTATTTAATGTTCGTTTTTTTCTCCTTTTCTCCCATCAGAAAAGGACATTCGCTATTCTCTTCATTTTCATTAAACTATTCAAAAAAGAAAACAATAATATTTTTTTTGTTTCAAGATTTTTGAAGATGTGTTGTTACTATTTTAAGTCCTCCCAATATTGGGGGGCATTGCCCCCTTTGCCCCCCTCCTATAAATCCACCCATGCCCTTCTGAACTAGTAAAAAAGAAAAAAAATAATGATTTTAAAAACATTTTTGGAGGGTGTGTTGTTACTACATAAAGTCCTCCCAAAACTGGGGGGCATTGCCCCCCTCTGCCCCCCCCATAAATCCGCCCATGATCAAATTTTATTTTCCATGATACAAGGGAACCTCCTTGTTTATTTTCAGCCAGTTTAAGTTGTAAGATTTTTGTCGAAAAACAAGGAGTATGTAGTACAAAAATTTTGCTGTAAAAACTTAGTGTGGTTATTCTGACTTCTCACCACCGTGAACTCAAATTTCATAGATGTAAATAATTGTAAAAAAAAAATTGAACATGGGTTCATATGCTTGACATGTGCAGATTGTAGCAATGAAGAAAAAACATATTTCCCTGAAAAATATATCCATTAGGCTTATATTAATGGAAAATTCCTCACCTCCGTGACAGACCATATCAATGTCATTATTTGTGAGGTGAAAATAAATGATGGAAGTTTAATACATCAATCTTAGGCATTCTGCCAAAATTATAAATTGCCAGTATGTTCTCAAATTTACTAAATAATATTTTAAACACGCATTTGAACTAAAACGGTAGCTACTAATTAAGACGTACTTTAATTAAGAGAGCTTAATATTAAATTCTCACTAATCATTAAAATAGCTCATTGTTTGCACAATTAACAAAATTAAACTTTGATAGTAAATTGGCCTCAAATTTTAAACCTTAAAAAAAATTTTATTTCCTTGAACAAGGCATTTTTAATTTTTTTTTTATTTATGAGTAAAATAATTGGAACTTAGCTGGGCCATTGTTTGTGGTTACTTCTAGTAGGTAACAATTTCATGCAAGAATGGAAAAAAAGGAAACGAAAGGTTTTGAAATTGAAAAATATTTTCGTTCAAAAGTTAAGTTTTCTGGAGAATGACCCTTAATAAGCAAAGCAGCGGAGTCGGAGGAAAAAGACCAACTCCGACAAACAACGCCAGCTCTTTTACCCCAAAAAATCAGTCCGACTCCCACTGCACAGCACTGGCAGATGTGCGGACTCCGATTATTGTAATTTAACACTTTGACTCCTGACTCCGACTCTCTTACTCCAAAATTAGTCTGACTCGAGACTTGCCTTGCTCATAACTTCAGGAAGTGCAAACATAGAAAAAAAGGAAAAAGGAGACATTAGAAGATCAAAATGGAACGCACACACCGCCACCCTACCATCTAGAACTTCTACGGATTTATCTTCGGATTCGGGGGCTGTGTACACCCCTTAGTTTCCTTAAAAAGTGTTTATACCACTTACGATTCTAGTCGCCTTGGATTTAGGTATGATATCTGGTCTGGTGTTGTTCATTGCCTGCGTAATGTACCCAGTGCCGTAACCAAACTTTTTTTTCGGGGAGGGTTTTACCAACACATTTTTCATGAAATGTATATTGACCAATAAAGTTCTATTTCTTTCGTATATTTTCCTGATTTTTATTTCAATAGTTTATTTAATTGGAGGGGGGCTACTTAACGAAACTAAACATCGGCAAATGTAAACGGTGACATGTCAATTAAATTAAGAAAATAATAAATCTGACGTCTACATCATTTCACCCCTATCAAATAGTCGATGCATTTCTAATTACTCAAAAGAATAATGTGTGTACTCATATAGGCGCTTTCGAAGATAATTCCCATTAATTCTCATTCGAGACTAAAATTCATAATTTTTGTCTCTTACAAAATGTGTTAAATACAGAGTTTTGCATCCAAAATTTTTGTTGTTTTTGTTCTCAGTTGTTCAATATCTGAACGAAAACGCTATATCGCTATGTAAGAAATAATTTTTGCAATAACTACACTAAAAATAAATTCTGGAGATAAAGTACTGAGTTAGAACAATTTGTCGAAAAAATGAATTAATTTTGAAAATGTGATTTAAAAAAATAAATTAGTAAACTCGGTAATTAGTTTTTCAGTTAAAAAAATATACAATAAAAAGCATATTTGAAGTTTAAAAAAATTGGGAGGAGGTTTAAATCCTAAAAAATTGGGAGGGGGTTTAAATCCTAAAACGTCACCCCTTAAATATGGCAATGAATGTACCACCCTTCAGAGCCACTTACCAGACAGGGCCGCCGATAGCTGAAGCGGGCCCCTTGTCACTGTGGTTGCCGGGAATGGTCACTTGAATGACAGACTTCTGTGAAAAGTTTCGTATATGGAAACAATATCTTTAAAAAAATCTCGAAATGTGATAGGGTTATTACTTATTCTGGAGCCATCAATCAAAAACAAATTACTGTCGTAGAGCTGAATTGATGAGGAAATTCTCGTATTTTCATTAATGTCTGTCCATAAATAATGATGTCATGCTTTGTGCGGGAGGGGCTTAAGAAATTGTGATATTTTGAGACAAGGGGAAAGAAGGGGACAACAAGAAGTGTGGCACAATACATTTTTATAAGAATATGAAGGACGGAGTAGTGGGTAAGGTGAAGAGTGACAAAGAAGGGTTGAAAAAAGTGACAATTATGGACAGCTCACACTTAATAAAAATTTGTTGAGTTTTCATTCATCTTCAACACCGAATTGAATGACAAAACAGTTAAATGAAATATAAATAGGTTAACAAGAAGAGGATGTAAATCTAATAACAGACAATGTATTACGATGTTACAACATTAAATTAAATTATCGCATAAATATCTTTACTAGAGCACCAAAAACTCAAAAAATAAATAAGTTTCTAAATCTCTTAGTATGCTTGAGGAAGGCATAAAAAAGCGTTTCCTTTCTTTCACATGGTTTATGAGGCAGCTAGCAATCCCCCCCCCCTTTTTGATCAATCACGAATTGGTTTTTGTTCTCACTTGACCGTTTTAAGCGTCGGTCCGTCTTTTGATTTTATTTTTGCAACCATTGATAGATTTTTGAAGGGACTCCACTTGAACCGTCCCCTCCCTAAGCTGCTCCAACAGCGAGCACCGTCTACAGGTTGCGTCTACATCACACACACACACAAACACACACGCCTTAATATTTACACACAAGCCTTAATATTTACACACGCACGCGTTTGCACGCACACACACCCGCCTACATACATACACTAACGCACACGTGATTTCGAAAAACATAATTTTAACTCAATGTGTCAAAAACTTATAAATTCCTTTCTTTTCTTCTTTCTTTTTCTTTCTTGTACGAAGTGCTTGCAAAAGAAAAAAATTCTCTGAAATTTTTGCTAAAATGTCCAGTTTATTCACTTCCGAATGAATCATGAATAATTTTATCAATCTGCTCACTGTAGCATATGTACCTAAAACGAGCTGATGTGTGCATCACATGACTTCCTTTTACTTAGTCAATTTCTTATTATTGGCAGTTTTAATGTGATTCAATAGTCTACTCGCTAAATATCACCAACAATGGCCAAATTAAAACCAGATTTTAAAAAAAAATTTAAAAAATTGCCAAATTTGTCGCCAACTTGGCGACAAAACTTAGCGACAAAAAAAAAAACTGGCGATATATCGCCAAGTGTCCGCCAAATTATAACACCACTTGAGTTTACTTTGAAATTAAGAATGATTTCCCCCCAAAAAGGGGCAAAAGACCCCCTTTTGGAGCATCCGAATGCAACCAAAAAGGAAGGTGCACAACTAGACCTCACTAGGAGTCTAAGTACCAAATTTCAACTTGCTAGGACATTCCGTTCTTGAGTTATGCGACATACATGCACACATACGCACATACATACGTACATACAGACGTCACGAGAAAACTCGTTTTAATTAACTCGGGGATCGTCAAAATGGATATTTCGGGTGTCTGTACGTTCCGAGGCATATATCCACGTGTGGTCGAGTCGAAAAGAACCCCCACCATTCATTCGGGGGTGAGCAAAATAGAAATTAAAGCCGATTTTTTAGTGAAATTTTTTTTGCAAATATAATACTTCCGTTTTTGTAAAAGGAAGTAAAAAGGATGGACATTGGCAGCCGAACTATCCGTTTTGATAATCCTCGAGTTAACAATCACGAGTATTTGGTGTGAAGTGGCAGTGAGAGACAAAAAACTCTTAATGATTTTTGTAGTTTGTGTCGGAGTTTGGTCGATATTTCTTAGTGCATTTTCTGAGACATGAGCCCAAATAAGTGGTGCATATTCAAGGTTTCGTCTAATTAGTGCAGCAAATATAAATAAAACTTGTATACTATTTTAAATGTTTGTTTTTTACTCCTCTGAGAAGTAAAAATTAAAATCTTAGTTATAGGACTGAGAAGAAACTAAAAATAATCAAAAAACACACAATATCAGTCAATATAAGCATAATATCAATTTTTGCAAACATTTTTGTTGTATTTTTTATTCCAGATACAGATTACAACAAAGCAAAACAAAAGGGGAAAATAAGTAAAGAATCATTATAAAAGAGACCGAAGAAGTTATTTTTAAAAAAAAAACTAGACGAAATAGGCGTGTATAATTAAGCATACACCAAGCTCTTAAATTAAGAGAGCAAACAGAAGTTTTACAACAAATTAACTAATTACATTCAATAATTCAATTGTTGCAAACTGTTTAATACTACTGAATTAAATTACATTTTCGGCTATGATATTTTTTTCCTTCATTTATTTGCGAAAGTGAAAAATTTCCCAGTAAAAAAATGTAAGGAACACTGATTCCAAGTTAAAGTAGGTAAATCAAAATGAGGGGAAAAAACACGGATTAGTTTTTCCTTTTCTTTCTCAGCCTTATTTATTCATTTTTTTTTAAACATAAAATCTCAGTTTGTAGAAGTGTTAAAGATTTCAGTGAAGAAAAACAAAAGTCTTATTTTCATTTCATACTGCTGTAGAAATGGACGTTCCTAATTGGAATTAGTAGTAACTTAGGAGAACTTATGCTGATGAAATAAGAAATAAGATCAAAAAGTATAGCTCTCTGCGATTAAATTTCAAATTGTCTTCTGTTATCTTCGCCTTAGAGTAAAGGTCAGATATCTAACAACAGCTAGGTATCTTACCTTCACATTTGCTTATATCCTACTGATACTTAATATCTAACAACAGTACATATCTAGCAACAGATATTTATTTGCTCATATCCTATTGTTGCCTAACGTCTAACAATAGAGCATTGGCTCGTTTCCTACTGCTGCCTAACTTCTAAAAAAAGTACACATCTAGCAACAGTTATTTATTTGCTCATATCCTATTGTTGCCTAACGTCTAACAACAGTAGGGTATTTCCTCATATCCTTCTGCTGCATAATGTGAGAACATTTAAGGTATTTGCTCATATCCCTCTGCTACTTGACATGTAACAGTATGGAATTTGCTCACATCCTACTACATCCAACAACAGTAAAGCATTTACTCATATCCAAATCTTTTTACTTCCTTTT